>NW_027762524.1:0-298 GCF_054177405.1 Leptonychotes weddellii
ATCCATTCTTTCATCCATCCATCCATCTACTAACCATCCATCCTTCTACTAACCATCCATCCATCTACTAACCATCCATGGATACTAACCATCCATGGATACTAACCATCATCCATCCATTCTTCTATCCTTCCATCCATCCGTCCACCTACTTACCATACATCCATCATCCATCCATCCATCCATCCATCCACTAACCATCCGTACATCTACTAACCATCCATCCATCTACTAACCATCCATGGCTACTAACCATCCACAGATAATAACCATCCATCCATCCATCCATCCATCCATC
>NW_027762525.1:0-298 GCF_054177405.1 Leptonychotes weddellii
ACAGAGTAGGAGTGGATGGCAGGAGAGCAGGAGGTACCCCGAGGAGTTAGAGTGAGAGTGGAGGTGGAGACAGTGGGTGTTACAGACATGTCATCAATAAGGGCGATTCCAGTGGCAACACGGCCATGAAATAAAATACTGTAAGAGTAGCCAGTGCAGCCCTCAGAAAAAAACTATTTTGTTCTGTTCAACCATGATTGAAAAGAGTGAAAATACTACTCTGTAAGTTTATGTGAGAATGTGTGTGTGTGTGTGTGTGTGTGTGTGTGTGTGTGACAGAGATTGAGAGCAGACAGGG
>NW_027762526.1:0-298 GCF_054177405.1 Leptonychotes weddellii
ACACATTTTCAAGTTCAAAGGGCTCTTTGGTAATCTCAACAACTTTGCTCAAACAAAAATACTTAAAAGCATAATAAAATGTTTTCAGTGCCCAATTTTTCTGTTGTCTAAAAATGTGTTTGTTCTTTAAGTCAGGTTCCAAAATGTATCTATGATTTCAGTAGTTCTGTCTCATAATTCTCTCTTTTTTTTTTTTTTTAAAGATTTTATTTATTTTTTAGAGAGCAAGCGAGAGAGAAACAGCATGAGAGGGGAGAGGGTCAGAGGGAGAAGCAGGCTCCCCGCTGAGCAGGGAGCC
>NW_027762527.1:0-298 GCF_054177405.1 Leptonychotes weddellii
CATGAAATGAACCACACTTATCCCACTTGAGGCATAGGACCTGCCTTTACATCCTTGTATTGGCCAGTCAATGACTTGGGCTGCCCTGCTGGGCATATCCTCCTGGGTGAGGAGGTTCCCCTCAGCCAAGAGCAGGTCTCTGGAGAAGGGGGCTGCTGTGATGCCATTAGACTTCAACACCCATAGCAGCCTGGAGAGGAGTGTACCAGCCTGGTGATCCTTGGTGTGTAGCTTCCAACCAGTGGTTTAAGAGGCTGACCTTTGAGTGTTCCTTTCTATCTGGAAATGATTGATGAGA
>NW_027762528.1:0-298 GCF_054177405.1 Leptonychotes weddellii
TAACCACCATCAATTACCTTAGTGTTTTGTAACTTGTTTTCCACTTTTCCCTCCTTTTAAAACTGAACTTAAGGCAATGTACACAGAATTATAATAAATGAACTTCAATAGGAAGAGTTCAAGATTTAAAAAAAGAAAAAACCCACAGTACATTTGAATGGCTTGCCTCCTGGTTTTTCCACTAAAGATTACATAGGTATTTAAAGTGTACTGTATTCTCTTAATGGAAGTGGAAAAAATCGTTTTGGTTCTCATGATGTTAACAATTCTTAAACAAGAATGTTGTATATTGGTTTGA
>NW_027762529.1:0-298 GCF_054177405.1 Leptonychotes weddellii
ATATATACAGATTTCATAATTATGTCCTCTTTGTATCCTTTCTCTGATGTTGTTGGGGGCATCAAGAGTTCATTCTATCTTGTTGCTAAACTATGCCATTTTTTTTTTTCCATTTAAGTATTGATGGACATTTGAGTTATTTGCAGTTTGTGGACATTTTGAATCAAGCCTCTATGAATATTCACATATAAGTATTTTTTGGGGGGCAGGTATTTTAATTTATCTTGGGTAAATATCTGGGAGTGGAATCGCTGGGTATGTATGTGATTCACTTTGAATGGAGTGCCAAGCTCCTTTC
>NW_027762530.1:0-298 GCF_054177405.1 Leptonychotes weddellii
AAAAAAAAAGAAAAGAAAGAAAGCTCTAATGCCCAGGGGACTGGGCAGATAACCTAGGTGAGTGAGGGACCAGGACATATAGTAGAGGGCCTCCCCCATCCCAAGAGGCTTCTTTAGATCCGGCCTACTCTTGCTGTGGAAATGCCAGCCCAGGATTATCAGACATGATTTTTTAAGAGAAGTCAAAAATGAGGAGTTTTTATGTATAGCCTCTCATTTTAAATGTCTCAAATAATTCAGTTTTTTTAAACAACCACATAAAGCAAATCCACAACAGGCTGCATTCAGCCCACGGCTG
>NW_027762531.1:0-298 GCF_054177405.1 Leptonychotes weddellii
CCCAGCTCATTCTGTCTTGGACAAACTCTTCGGCTTCTCTCGGTCTCACTTTTTCTTTTTTTTTTTTTAATTTAATTTTATTATATTATGTTAGTCACTATACAATGCATCATTAGTTTTTGATGTAGTGATCCATGATTCATTGTTTTCGTATAACACCCAGTGCTCCAAGCAGTACGTGCCCTCCTTAATACCCGTCACTGGGCTAACCCATCCCCCCAGCCCCCTCCCCTCTAAAACCCTCAGTTTGTTTCTCAGAGTCCGTAGTCTCTCATGGTTCATCTCTCCCTCCGATTTC
>NW_027762533.1:0-298 GCF_054177405.1 Leptonychotes weddellii
GGCAGAGGGACTGCATATGTAAAGTTGGGAAGCCGCTGACACATAGGAAATGAAAGGTCAGTATGGTTCAAGTGCAGTAAGCAAATAGGAGAGTGACGTCAAGGAAGACTGACAAGTAGACAGCATCAAGATCAAGGAGGAATTTATAGTCCATTTGGGTTAGATGGAACTCTTGTAGATTCAAGTGTTAGAAGTCCGACTTAAACTAAGCAAAGTGATAAAAGGGAATGTATTAACTTAAATCGCTGCAAATTCCAATGTGGGACTGCCTTAAAAGTATAGCATGAGGTAGGAATGA
>NW_027762534.1:0-4050 GCF_054177405.1 Leptonychotes weddellii
GTAGGAAAGGTCAACGTGGTGCCCATTGGAACCCCTTGAGGGGCCTGTTCCTATGAACTCAGAACCATCCTGCTGACAAAATTGCCAAACACAGACAGAACTTCTAGGACAAAGGATTTGGGGTCAGACCACTCTCTGGGTTGGACACAGCTCTAGTCCTTGCAACTGTGTCCAGCACGTTCAAGATGGAAGCGTTATTCATTCAGTGCCCAATGACTACAGGAATGGATTTTACTACCCAAAGCCTACTGGACACTGATGTTTCTGTCAAATATCCCAAAGCTGAGGAGGGGAGAAGTGGAGATAAGGGGGAGTGTGTCCCTAGGGTCACATGCCCTATGGCCCTGATTTGGGACAGAGGACTTTCCGTCAGAGTGCAGCCTGGCTGGAAGTGTCACTGGGGAGTGACTAAAGAGTGACAGCCCAACCCTGAGAACACAGGGAACATGAGTCACTTGTCCACAAGGGTTTTGAGTTCTGAGGCTGGGGTCCCAGAATCAACATACTGATCAGCCTCAGCCACTGACTGGATCCCACAGATGGTCTGGGGCTGAGCTGCCCATGGGGACAGGAACTCCCCTCTGGGATTCCTGAGCTTCAATCTCATCCCAGGAGAGCAGATGTTCAGAGCCCATTCTGGCTGCGCTGGGCACAGGACCCCAGTTACACTAGATGTCTCCAGTTTTCCTATGGAGGAGCATTCTGCCTTCTGGAAATTGTGACCCTGAGGATGGCGGGGTGAGCACAGGTTGACTCGAACTTCTGGAAGGACAGAGAAGCCTGGAATCCACAGAGTCTCAGGCACACTATTCACTCATAGGGAGGAGAGGGGTGTGTGTGTGTGTGTGTGTGTGTGTCCAAAACTGAGGCTACCTGAGCCCTGTCCCTTTTCTGTCTTTGAAATACCCTGAGGGATGTTTCTCCATGGGGATTCTGTTTATATACTTCCTGCATCCTGACCCTGCATTTAGAGATAAGGATCTCAAAGATTTTTACTAGAAAAGGACTTATTTAGGCCAGGAGGGCTCATGTGAGAGCAAATCTGTTCACCATTCACTGAATCAGGAGTCCAGGTCCTGTTGAGTGACAAGAAATCTGTCAATTTTTAATCTCTGCAGACACAAGACCTACAACTGTGTGGTTTTCAGGTGTCTGGAAGCACAGGGTGGGGCGGGAGCATGCAGCCCCCTCCTTCTTGCCCTGACATCCCAGCCAGAACCACAGTCCCCCGTGTCCCCAGGGGTCTACCAGGGAGTGAGAGCAAGATATTCCTGATGGTTTTGTGCATGTGTGCATAAACACTACAGCCCTAGGCTTTAAATATCATAGAAAACTGGTTCTTGGTGAATCCTCTCCAGGGCATTGGAGCATAAGAAAAATAATGACATACCTTAAAATATGCAGGCCATCCTTTGTCTCTGGAGTCCTCTAAGACTCCCCATGGCATCAGTTAATTCTGAAGGGGATAAAAATCAATAGACTCATGTGCAAATACCTAAAGGTAGATAAATACATCCTTCTCAGGAAATGTAATAACTTTATTTTCATATTAAAGAGAATGACTGGGGGAGGCGTGGGGGGCAATGTGGATTGAGTGTCTGACTATTGGTTTGGCTCTGCTCCTAATCTCAGGGTCCTGAGGGGCACCCAGGTGTCTCAGGAACTTAAACCTCTGCCTTCGGCTCAGGTCATGATCTCAGGGTCCTGAGCTCTAGCCCCGCATAGAGTTCCACACTGAGCGCAGAGTCTGCTTAAGACTCTCTCTCTCCCTCTGCTTCTCCCTGCTGTGCCCTCTCATTCAAATAAATAAAGAAAACTCTAAAGTAAATAAAGAGACTGACTGAGAGTGTTGAGAACAGAAAAATGGAGCCTGGGTCAGAGAACAGGAAGGAGAATGTGGGGGGTTGCATGCTCCTATATTTTCTGGTCATTCTCCTGCCTAGACATGGACACTGGAGACTGGAAACTACAGGAAGGTCATTTCCAGTTTTCTCTGAAATCCTGATGTGGAGACAGAGCTCAGACTGAAGAGCCAGAGGGAGAGACTGAAGCCTGAGGAACGCGAGAGCCAAGAGAAGAGGAGGAGAGTGTGGGGGCTGTTGTCAGGGAGAGTCTGTAGGATCTGGTCCAAGTTCTCATGTAGCTCGTACAGAGAGAGCAGACTGTGTCTCTGACCAGGGTCATTGTCAATGTATTAGCTGTGGATACATCAGCCATGACACAAGGTCACACTTTATGGAATAAGATGATAGAACGGATTATGGAGGAATGTTCGCTGGGCAGTACGTTCAGCTGTAGACACAGAATTCATTCCTGTCCATCTTCTCCAGATTGAGTGGGGGTGTGCGCTTGGGCTGGGATATCTCATGTGTCTGTGTCTTCCTCGGATGCCCCCATTTTATGACACTTTCTGAGCATTACATGACTCTTCCTCTTTCCCTGTTGAAGGATAGATCGTCGTGCAGAAGAGACCACCCTGCTATGTCTCTCCAGGTAAGTATCTTACTGAAAAGAGGCTCAGAAACAAGATCCGTGGGTCCAGAGGTTTTAGACCCACTTCCTCCATATCTGAGACGCTGTGAGGAGCGATACCTGCTCCCAGCGCCCTGAGCTGCAGCCCAGTGATAGTCCGCCTCGGTCTCAGCCTGCAGCCCGGAGATGCGCAGAAGCCCTGCATCGGCCGAGGCGTCTTTGGAACCAGAGAAGCAGCTGGGGACCCTGGAGCCCTGGGGCTTATCGGAGTCTGAGGAGTAGTACAGCCGATCCCGGGGAGGGCTCCATGGCTGCCGCTGGATCCAGTAGATGTTCAAGCTGCCAACATGATGTCCCTGCTCAGATGCAGGTGAGTCTGTCTGTCGTTCCCAGAGATGCAGAGAGGGAGGGCGGCTGGGTTATCACGGGCTGGGACAGGGAACCTGCAAACACACACATTCACAGGATATTGGATAGGTTCAAAGTAAATTTTCTCTAGACTCTAAAGCAGAGGGGTGATGCAGGCTGTTCCCCGAGGCCTTGTCCCTACCTGTGCAGTAAAAGAGCATCCCCAGGAAGACAGGAGTCCAGGCCATGGTGACACAGACCCAAGTTCCCCAGTCGGCTGGACTCCCAGGCCTCCTTTTCTCCTCCAGCCTCTGCCACATGTGGGTCTCTATATGCAAATACGCTCCAGCCAGTGAGTCCCTGCCTCTCACTTTCCCTAAGCCTGGTGCTGGAACTCAGTTCACATCACACATTGAGAAGGATGGACGTTGGCTTCAGCCCTGCGGCCAGCCCTGGGAGGAAGCACCTGCTGAGGCCAAACACAGGTCCCCTCGGGACACTCTGCCAGACCAGAGAAGACACAGCTGCTGAATCCCATCAGGGAGCACAGGGCCCAGCCCTCCAGCCCCAACTTTTTGAATGCTTCTCACTAAAGAGCTGCTTTTTTGGTACAAGGCAGTCCCACAGCGCCACCTGCTGGTCCAGGGCACACATGTCACCAGGGTCCGAAGCCCCGATAGTCCAGCTGGGGTCTGCATCTCACTGTGTCTGATTTCTAGATATGATGGTCCTTCAGGCCTGCCGATGATATTGTTGAGTCTCACTCTCAGAAAGAGTCCTGGTCTATGGGAATGTAAACACATGCATATATTATGTGATATTTAATTAAAGGAACATCTCTTTTGAATGGAGTTCAGAGACCACTGGGGGAGCTCTCGTGCCCACCACTCCTCAATTGCAGAGCAGGCAGGAGGACAGACTTTGCAAGTCTGCAGGCCTGTAGCTAGTCCCTTCCTACCTCAGGAAGAGGAAGACTTCTTCCCGCCCTGGCAACAACCCAGCGAATGAGAAATTGTCACAATGCAACCAATGACGAGGCATGTAATTAGAATTCCCTTTTACTCCCTTGGACCTTTTGTCCCTCCCACACTCACCCTTTGCTCCATAAAAGAGCTTCCTTATCCTTTGTTGCCTGCATTTGCCTGTGGTTTCCCCATACCTTACCTGTCCTGGCTTTCAAGTTTTTGCTTTTCTTCAATAAACCCATTATCACTGGGGAAAATAAATGGC
>NW_027762535.1:0-298 GCF_054177405.1 Leptonychotes weddellii
TCCCCCCTCTCATGTACTCGCTCTCTCTCATTCTCGCTCTCTCAAATAAATAAATAAATCTTTAAAAAAAAAAAAAAGAAAGAAATAGTATCCCTTCTCATGGGTGCCTGGGTGGCTCAGTTGGTTAAGCGACTGCCTTCGGCTCAGGTCATGATCCTGGAGTCCCGGGATCGAGTCCCGCATCAGGCTCCCTGCTCGGCGGGGAGTCTGCTTCTCCCTCTGACCCTCCTCCCTCTCATGCTCTCTGTCTCTCATTCTCTCTCTCTCAAATAAATAAATAAAATCTTTAAAAAAAAAA
>NW_027762536.1:0-298 GCF_054177405.1 Leptonychotes weddellii
GGGCTCTGGAGCCCCGCCCACCCCTCTGGGCTCTGCACCTTGTGCCCAGCTTCCTGGCTGACTCCCCATCTGCACAGCTCCAAGACACGCAGCTCAGCCTAGCTTCTCCCCTGCGGCTCTCAGGTCTTTCTCTCTTCCTCCAGGTCTCCTGCCTCAGTGGTGGCACCTCATCAGCAAGATACAAAGCCAGACGTCTGGGACGCCTTCATTCCCTGTGGTCTCCTAGACACACGTGTCCATCCACTCCTCTCCACCCCAACATCAGGTCCAAACTCCATGAAGTCTCACGGGAACACCC
>NW_027762537.1:0-298 GCF_054177405.1 Leptonychotes weddellii
GCAGGGAGTCTGCTTCTCCCTCTGACCCTCCCAACCCTCCCCCCTCTCATGTGCTCTCTCTCTCAGTCTCTCTCTCTCAAATAAATAAATAAAATCTTTAAAAAAAAAATCTTAAAAAAAAAATTCTTGCTTCAGCTGATTTTTTGCACTCATTTTATGTCTTTATGATCAGCAGGTGAAATGTTTCAGATGCTGGCTTCTAGATAACTAATATTTTACTGTGCTTCATGGTTTTTTTCCAATGATGTTCCTTATAAGTATGAATAAAATGGAAACTAATTTCATATTTTGTGTGTAA
>NW_027762538.1:0-298 GCF_054177405.1 Leptonychotes weddellii
AGGGGCGCCTGGGTGGCTCAGTTGGTTAAGCGACTGCCTTCGGCTCAGGTCATGATCCTGGAGTCCCGGGATCGAGTACCGCATCGGGCTCCCTGCTCAGCGGGGAGTCTGCTTCTCCCTCTGACCCTCCTCCCTCTCATGCTCTCTGTCTTTCATTCTCTCTCTCTCAAATAAATAAATAAAATCTTTAAAAAAAAAAATTAAAAAAAAAAATAAAAAAATTTTTAAAAAACAAAACAAAAGCAAGTGCTTTGATGCTTATGGATATTCTCGATATAACAATTACTCAAAATGTTAA
>NW_027762539.1:0-298 GCF_054177405.1 Leptonychotes weddellii
AGCACGTCCGAAAGTGTCAGAACAGGAAGGAGGAAAAGAAAAACAACCAGCTATTTCTCCATAAACCTCTTGTGTGCATTATATTTCCATGTTGAAATGTATTCATTTATTTTAATTTTGTGTTGTCATTAAGAAAAATAAGAATATAATGCAAATCTCAACTTTACTTGTCAACTTTCCCCGTATCAACCTCACCCCACATTTGGACTCACACTGGCATTTGTATACAATAGAAGCTCATTCTGAAAGCTGTGCTTGCAATTCTTTTCCCATCATGTATTTTAATAAAGGTAGAAAT
>NW_027762540.1:0-298 GCF_054177405.1 Leptonychotes weddellii
CCCTTGAAAGACTTGATAAAAGGGATTCATGAGCATTTCCCTACCCGACAAGAGTGGTGTCATCACTCCCAGGATTTGGCCACATCGTTTATCCAGACGACAGACACTGGAAGTTGTGCCTTAAACCCCAAGCTATTTATATACCATTTTGTTACGAATTAATTCTCGGTGTCCGACATTACTAAGGCGCATTGGTTAAGTATTTCTGAGAATGTGAAAATGAGATTGGTTTTCTCGGTACTCACTTATATTCAGACTGAAAACTGGAATGGCCTAGAAGACAGGAATGCATCTTAAA
>NW_027762541.1:0-298 GCF_054177405.1 Leptonychotes weddellii
ATCTGCCTTCGCTCAGGTCATGATCCCAGGGTCCCGGGATAAAGCCTCACATCAGGCTCTCGGCTCAGCGGGGTGTCTGCTTCTCCCTCACACTCTCCTTCTGTGCTCTCTCTCTCTCTCTCAAATAAATAAATAAAATCTTAAAAAAAAAAAGCGGCAATCCAGAAAGGAAAGTAGTCCCTCAGAGCAACTAAGGAAGCTGGCTATGATATTTACTCATCAGGCAAACTTGGGCTTTGTAATTTAAGTCTCTGAAGACAAAAAGGCTAAAATAGAGACCCAGAGCTCACCCACAGTG
>NW_027762542.1:0-298 GCF_054177405.1 Leptonychotes weddellii
GTGGGGCTAGGGTTTCTTAGGCTCACTCATTATTGGTGAATTTAAAATGAGAATAGGAATTTATTTATTTTTTAAGATTTTATTTATTTATTTTTGGATTCACATGCTGGAGAGGTGGAGGAGCAGACTCTCCACTGAGCAAGGAGCCCCATGCAGGGTTCAATCCCAGAGTCCTGGGATCAGGGTCATGACCTGAGCCAAAGGCAGACGCTAAACTGACTAAGCCACACAGGCGCCCTAAAATGAGAACAGGAATTTAAAACACAGGAAGAGAAAAAGCAAGTAGCCCAAATAATCA
>NW_027762543.1:0-298 GCF_054177405.1 Leptonychotes weddellii
AAAAAAAAAAAGAAAACGAACCAAGGGTGGATGGAGGGAGGTGGGTGGGGGATGGGCTAGATGGGGGATGGGCATTAAGGAGGCACTTGTTGTGATGGACACTGGGTGTTGTATGTAAGTGATGAATCACTGAATTCTACTCCTGAAACTAATATTATAGTATGTGTTAACTAACTACAATTTAAATAAAAACTTGAAACTTTAAAAAAAATTTAGAAAGTCTTATTTGTTAAGTTTTTATTTTATGGTTCCCTTCTACAATATTGTATTCAGAAAGTCTCTCTGCAGCCCAATAACT
>NW_027762544.1:0-298 GCF_054177405.1 Leptonychotes weddellii
AAAAGAATACCACCTGAGCACGGGTTCGATCTTATCTCCATTAATTCTCAAAGCATCACTGCAAAGTAATTTGTATCCGTGGCTCAGTCTTTGGGCGTGTGCCTTCGGCTCAGGTCGTGATCCCAGGGTCCTGGGATCAAGTCCTGCATGGGGCTCCCTGCTCCGTGGGAAGCCTGCTTCTCCCTCTCCTACTCCCCAGGACTGCTTGTGTTCCCTCTCTTGCTGTGTCTCTATCAAATAAATAAATAAAATCTTTAAAAAAATAAAATAAATAAAAATTAAAAAAAATAAAGAAAAT
>NW_027762545.1:0-4050 GCF_054177405.1 Leptonychotes weddellii
CTCTCTCTCTCTCTTTAAAAATAAATAAATAAATCTTAAAAAAAAAAAAAAGAAAGAAAAGGTTTCAGCTGGTAAGTGTCATGTGTGCACCTGGTATCCATCCTCCAAAGTTGGGTTTGTTTATATAGGTTCCTAGCTCAGCTATCACCTACATTTAATTTTCAGTGTATGTTAATTTAAATCTCAAAGCCCAATCTGATGTAGTATTTCAGCAGCTTGCCAGAATGAATTACCAGTTTCTTTACCACATTGAATTAAATTTTCTGTCCCTGAGAAATTTACTCCTACTTGAATATATATTAACTGAATATACTTAGGTTAATGGAATATACTGAAACTCTCTTAGGTTTTTCTGTTACAGATCACGCCTTTGGGACAGTTGAAAAGCAAAGGGGTTTAGTCCGAGTCTAATCAGCCAGAGTTCAAAACTGAACTCCCATTCTTATGAACTCTGTGGACTTTTATTCCCTGATTTTGGAATCCTTTCTTACAGTAAAGGGTAGCATGTTTACTCAGAGGGCTTGAGAATAAAATGATACACTGTTTATAAAACAGCTAACACAAGGCCTAGTACACGGTAGAGTCTCAGCAAATGAGACTTCCTATAGAAATGATAAGTGGAGTCTAACCCACAGGAATTCAGAAGAAAAATACAGTGCTTCACACCAGTTACCAGTAATCCAGAAACATGTAGTTCGAGTCTTAGGGCCTTTGTAAAGTGGGGAAAATAGTCCAGACCTTGGAGTCAGAACTATGCTCATTCCCACCATCCCCCACCGCCCCACCGTCTGCTAATTACTACATATATGCCAACTAGCAAGTTGTATAGTTTTACTTTAGTTTTCTATTTCTCAGTAAAATAGATGCTTATAGGACTGCAATGAAGAGAGGCACCTGGGTGGCTCAGTCGGTTGAGTGTCTGCCTTTGGCTCAGGTCATGATCACGGGGTCCTGGGATCAAGCCCCACGTCGGGCTCCCCGCTCAGCGGGGAACCTGCTTCTCCCTCTCCCTCTGCTGCTGCATCCCATCCATGCTCTCTCTTGCTCACTCTTTCTGTCTCAAATAAATAAATAAAATCTTAAAAAAAAATTGCAATGAAGATAAAACTACAAATATGGAATGGCAAACGTGGCACCAGGCAAGGAGATGGTCTTCAACCAACAGTGGTTCGTAATAACTAAGTTACAACCACCTTCCAAAATATATTTTGAAATTTTTCCTATTGAAAGGCCCTAATGTAGACCACCTATCACAGAGCATATCTAATAAATTTGTAACCAATGCAATAGGGTCATTAGGCAAATATATCTAATATTGGTTCCAGTCTTAAATATGTCTCTTCCTTATGAAAGCATTATTTTAAAAACATATAGGTTTGTAGGCTACAACAGAAAGTTTCCCATATCTGGGAGGGCTTTCCTAAATGAATCTACAGGCACTATTTGGAAAAAGAAGAGATATCTTTGTCTGTCACAGGACCCCTGGAATATTCCAATTTCTAACTTGGCTAAATTAATATCAATTCCATTTGTCAGTTTAAATGTCCTTTCCTCTATCGAGCCTTCTCTTACCCTAGGTGAGGCCTTCTACTTCGACGTCCCATAACAGCACTTTAAAATTAAAACTGCTTGTTTAATTTTCACTACCACAGTGCCTGAAGTTGGAAACCAATAATTTTTTTTTCCAGACTCATAAATTATCTGTGATATCTTATAACTTGGTCTATGACATGTCCATTACCAAGGAGATGCCATGCTAAACACATGCCAAATAATTTGATTTCCCAGAAAGAAACATGACATTGTGACTCTATGGGAAAGAAATGCTAAATTTATTTGTGCAAAAACAACCAAAAACTGGAAAGTTAGTGTCAACTGTGGAAAAATGTTTCAATATGATTTTGTCAGAAAAACAGAAGGCATTCTATGTATTCAAGGAATGAATGGTTGCAATAGAATTCAAGATTTACACAACCATTTAAAAGTCTAGGGAAGCAAAGTCATAGGGGCCAATGCCTAAGCTCTCTTCAGCACCAGAATGGTGGATCTCAAGGATTCCTCCAGAAGCTGCTCAGCATCCTGCATGAACCCTCTGAGTAGGTAACTGCCCCTAAGTTGCTCAACACAATAGTGAGTGACCTCAGCTTCTATGTTTCAAATATCACATTTTATTTTTCCCTCACAACAGGGACCAAAACGGATAGACTATATTATTCCTGGCTTTTCCTCAACAATGCAGTAGAGATCTTAGAAGGAGTTTTTGGTGGTAGAATATTAATAATCATAGGCTTTGCCAGAACTTAGGCAAAATAGTCTCAAAATCGTTATATTTTCCTTACCAGATAGCCGGAACTACTATTTTATGTATGAATGAAATGATGTAGACCACAACATAAACATGTCCCCATGAGTTGTGCAATAAAGTTATACCAGCAACCACTGAATTACTCTTCAGATGCTAGAACTAAAAGAGGGAGCTGATGGACTGTGTACAAGACTCTAATTGCTCAGGAAGAAGAGGTTCCATATTAAATCACTTAATTGTCATACTGATTTATATATTAATATGAATTTATTAACAAATGACTAATAACTGAGGTTGTGGGATAATTAAGTATCTGTGTAGAATAAATAATATACTCAGATAAGCCAATATAAAAACATTTTCAAAGAAGGAAGCTTATTAATTTTATCCATTCTGGGATCAGCATTTAGATTGGAAGTGACCTAAGGAGAATTCTATAGGAAGAAATGACTGAAAGGTTTTTCTTTTTTCTCTTCCTTTCCTTTCCTTATTTTCTTTTCCTGTTTCCTTACATTTTTAGAAAAAAAATTTTTTTTTAAATTGAAGTGCAACATTGAGGGAAGTACACAAATCTTACACATAAAACTCAATAAATGTTCTACAGTGTGTTTATGTAACCACTGCTCAGACTGAGATGCAGCATATTTCCATTCCCTGCCCCGCAGGATGACCCCTCATGTCCCAGCCCACTCAATACATTCAAGGTAACTTCTGCTTTCATTTCCATTTTGCCTGTCCTTGAGATACATAGTTAATTATATAAATGTTCTCTTTTGTGTTTGTATTTTTCCATTCAATATAATGTCTGTGAAGTTCAGCAATATTGTGTGTTATCTATAGTTTATTTATTCTTATTTTTGTGTAGTGATCCATTATGTAAATATATTCTTTTAGACATTCTTTATTTGCTGTTTACTTAAGATGTTTTTTGGGGGGGGAGGTTTGCCTCTTATGAGTAAAGCTACCATGAACTTCTTGCATATATGCCTTTTGGTTGACATACACACTCATTTCTCTTGGGTATATATCTAGGAGTAGGAATGTTGGGTTACATGGTTGGCTTATGTTTAGCTTTAATAGATATAAAGCTATTTTCCAAAGCGAATCACTTTATATTTCTATCAGAAACTATGGGAGTTCCACTTCTCTACATCCTCTTCAGCATTTATAGTGATCACATTTTAGACAGAGTCATTGAATTAGTTGTGTATTATGATAGCAATATAGTCACTTTTTATTAAATTTACATACAGTAAAATAGACTTTTTGGTGTACAGTTCTATGAGTTTAACAAACAGATAGAATTTTGTAACCACCATCAAAATTGGGATGCAGATCATCTCCATCACCGGAAAATGTTTCCTTGTGCTGCCTTTTAGAGTCAACCTATTCTCATCTCTAGCACGTTAATACCACTGATTTGTACTCCGTCCCTATAGTTTTGCTTATTCCAGAACATCATGTAAATGTTATTGTACAGTAAGGAATCATTTGTGGCTTTCACTCAGCCTTGGAGATTCCTTCTGGCTGTAGAGTACCTATCAAGGGCAAATTCCTTTCTATTGCCCCGATAGTAGCAGTTCATTTTATGGATGTACCACAGATTGTTTATCCATTCACCCACTGAAGTACATTTCGTTTGCCCCTAGTTTGGGGTGATTATGAACATAATATAATTAATATAACAGAAGATTTCCAGGGTGGCTGTGTAATTTTGCATTGCCACCAGTGATGCATGAGAGTTT
>NW_027762546.1:0-298 GCF_054177405.1 Leptonychotes weddellii
ATCCCAGGACCCTGGGATCATGACCTGAGCCGAAGGCAGACGCTTAACGACTGAGCCACCCAGGCGCCCCAAGCGTTCAACTCTTGATTTCAGCTCAGATCATGATCTCAGGGTCATGAGATCAAGCCCTCATTGGGCTCTGTGTTGAGAGCATGGAACCTGCTTAAGATTCTCTCTCCCTCTCCCTTTATCCCTGGTCGCGCACACTCTCTCTCTCTCTAAAAAATAAAAAATAAAATAAAAATTATGAGGGAAAATTATTTTGAACTTAAAATTCTGTTGCCAGTGAAATTATCAG
>NW_027762547.1:0-298 GCF_054177405.1 Leptonychotes weddellii
CTTTTCTCCATCTCCACTACCGCGCCTGTCCAAGTCACCAACGATGCTGGCCCAGGCTCCAGCCACAAGCTCCTAACCAGTCTCCCTGTTTCCAGTCTATTCTCCAGACAGACACGGCAGAGCTGTCTTTTAGAATCTAAGTTGGATTATGCCCAACCCCGCTGTTTTAATCCCTCCAGGAGCTTCTTTGTGCACTTAAACTAAAATCCTCAAATCTCAACTTGGCCGACAACATACCACATCCCTCAGTTCCTGCTTACCTCTCCACTTTTCACTTGGCCTACCCTCCTGCACATTC
>NW_027762548.1:0-298 GCF_054177405.1 Leptonychotes weddellii
AGTAGCCTTGCCTTCTTGGTTACACATATAGATATATCTGGAGTGGGCCACTCTGTAAGTTGGCCTAAATGAAGTGTTCATTCATTCAAAAAATACTTATTGAGAATCCACAATGTGCCAACAGCTATGCTAGGCATTTTGGGTATAACCATGAACAAGGAAGATCTAAATTCATCCTTTATTAGGCTTTGAAGGCAAGGCTCACAGAATGGCAAGCAGGAAGTCGTGGCAAAAGCCAGGAGGTACACAATGGATGTATCACACAGAAATGCAGAAGCTGCCGGAGGGAGAGAGTTAC
>NW_027762549.1:0-298 GCF_054177405.1 Leptonychotes weddellii
ACACTCAGGTTCATATTATAACGTGCAATTGGTTGCAGTTCTTTTTGTGAACAATTTATATTTTCATTTCCTTATTAGTGCATTTATTTTGTTCACTTCTCTCATTAAAGAGAATTGTTTTAAGCTCTACGTTCTAATACTAAATTTTAGCTTTTAAAGGTGAGTAATTAAAACCTCCATCAAAAGTTTTTTGTTTTTTGTTTTTTTCCAGATTCACTTATTAATACTTAAACACTTCCCTTTAGAGTTCTGGTAAAGAAAGACAGCATTATGGTTCCAAATTGTGAGACAAGGAGGA
>NW_027762550.1:0-298 GCF_054177405.1 Leptonychotes weddellii
ATACAATGGAATATTACTCAGCCATCAGAAAGGATGAATACCCAACTTTTACATCAACATGGATGAGACTGGAGGAGATTATGCTAAGTGAAATAAGTCAAGCAGAGAAAGTCAATTATCATATGGTTTCACTTATTTGTGGAACATAAGGAATAGCATGGAGGACATTAGGAGAAGGAAGGGAAAAATGAAGGGGGGGAAATCGGAGGGGGAGACGAACCATGAGAGACTATGGACTCCGAAAAACAAACTGAGGGTTTTAAAGGGGAGGGGGTAGGGGGAGGGGTTAGCCCGGTGA
>NW_027762551.1:0-298 GCF_054177405.1 Leptonychotes weddellii
CTTCTGTACATTCACAGGTAGGTTAATTTGATTCCCTTCCTACAGTGAAAGAGCAAAGCCAAAGACTGAATCAGATATTTTAAAAGCACATAAGTGATAAAAAAAAAAAAGAATACACGATTAAACAGTATTCAGTATTAAAATTTAGAGTGATTATGAAAGTCAGAATGCAAACAACTTTTTGGCAATAATTGTATAATAATCAAATTCCTGTAAAAGCTCACATGGTTGCTTCTATTTTCACACATTTGCCCTAATCACAGACTAGTCTTAAAGAAGTCCACATTTTCCTGACTTC
>NW_027762552.1:0-298 GCF_054177405.1 Leptonychotes weddellii
AAAAAATATATGCCATATACAAAATGCTTTCATATACATGATTATAATTTGTTCTCTGACAAGTAATAGTTCCCCATTTAATAGGAAAAGCACCTGAATTTCAAAGAAGTAAAGCTATCTTCTTCTAGCTAGAAAATGCTAGTAAGCCAAGTTCTAAATCCGGGTTTCTCCACTGAAACAAACTGCAGCTCATTACCAGTACAGCTTTAATGGCCCCTGATGATTCTTACTAATCATCAGCAATGCAGCATCAGATTCATTAACATAATATAGATCTGGTCTTACATTTCAGGTAGCA
>NW_027762553.1:0-298 GCF_054177405.1 Leptonychotes weddellii
TTACTTTTATTTTTTAATTTTTTTAAGATTTATTTATTTATTTGAGATGGGGACTGGGGAGGGGCAGAGGGAGAGGGAGAGTCTTAAGCAGACTCCACACTGAGCACGGAGCCTGACGTGGGGCTCAATCTCACGACCCTGAGATCGTGACCTGAGCCAAAACCAAGAGTCGGTCGCTTAACTGTGCCACACAGGCACCGCTGGAAACATTATTTTTAATAAAATATTTTAGATAAACAAAAATTTATAAAGGATAAAATGATGAATAATATGTACCATCCAAATTAAGAAAGAAAAA
>NW_027762554.1:0-298 GCF_054177405.1 Leptonychotes weddellii
GGAAGTATTTAAGGACTAGAACCTGAAGCTGTTTATATCACTTCTACCCACATTTCATCACCCAGAATGTAGTCCCATAATCATCTCTACCTGTAGAAAAGTCTGGGAAATGTAATCCAGCTGTGTGCCCAAGAGGCAGAGGAAACAGTTTTTGCCATAGGTTATTTCCAGTTTTTTTGCTGTCATAAACAACTGTGAGATGAACACCACTTTATTTTAATCTTGGTTCACATTCTTAAACTTTGCCTTAGGATACGTTATTTACAATGGAAATTTTGGGTCAAAGATGTATTTAAGA
>NW_027762555.1:0-298 GCF_054177405.1 Leptonychotes weddellii
GGAATTAAAGAACTCTTTAGGAAGACTTACAGATGTGAGAAAAAAACAAAACCCAAGCAGATACATTTGCTGAAGCAAATCTTTAAAGGGTGCCTCAGGAAAGAATGGGAAATGTGGCAGTTGCTAGAGAAGCAGACAAACCTAACTCCGTTATCCTCTAACTCTGAATGATATGATCTTCTGTTTTAGTTTTAGGGGCAACTTAATACCATCTGGTTAAAGAACTGTGCCACACCCTCACACCCCACCCTTCTCCCACCCCACTCTCTCATGCCCTGCCATTCAGCCCATAACTGCC
>NW_027762556.1:0-4049 GCF_054177405.1 Leptonychotes weddellii
GGATCAGAGGGGGAGATGAACTATGAGAGACTATGGACTCTGGAAAACAAACTGAGGGTTTCAGAGGGGAGGGGGGGTGGGATGGGTTAGCCCAGTGATGGGTATTAAAGAGGGCCCATACTGCAATGAGCACTGGGTGTCATATGCAAACAATGAATCATGGAACACTACATCAAAAACTAATGATGTACTGTATGGTGACTATCATAACATAATAAAATATATATGTGTGTGTGTATATTTATATATATATAAATTTATCTATAGATTTAATGCAATCTCAACAAAAAAATAAAATAAAATCATAATTAGGCAACTGCATTTAATTGGGTGAAATATGATTGTTCAGTGGATGGTTGGGATGACCATTTAAGGAGGGACTAAAAAATATAGTATTCACTCCCAACATTCTAATAAATTCCAGATGGAGAAAAATGAGAGGATATTTTGTATAATTTGAAATACAGAGGTTTTACAGGGAGCACACATAACCTAAAATCATAAGGGAGGAAATGGATCAAATAGACCACATAATAATTAAAATGTGTTAATGGTGAAAAAAAATCTATATTAACATGCTATAAAAATTATCCAACACATTTAACAAAGGTTTGATTTTATTATTGTAGAAATAACTTTCAAGTTCCACATCAAATGTGTTACCAAATCCTGTTGGCTCTAATTCCAACATATAGTTAGCCTCCGAGCATTTCTAATCACCTACGTGCTGCTACCTGGATCCTGTCACCATCATATCTTACCTGGATGATTTCGACAGCCCCCCACACTGGTGTCTCTCTCTCTGTGCCCTTGCTTCCTTTCAAACTATTCTCAAACTGCAGCTGATATGATCCAGTTAAAACTGTCAACCCACTCTTCTGTTCACAAGTCTCCAAAGGCTTCCCATTCAAATGGTTTTCCTATCTTTTTTCAGAATAAAAAGGTGTTTTGAGTCCCCACACAATATGGCTTCCATATCTCCTACTTCCCTTACTCACTGTACTCCAGCCACTCTGATCTAACTGCTGGTCTTGAGCTTGACTGGCATATGTCTCTTCTGCTTGCCATCTCTACCTGGTGTTCTGTCCCTCTAAACACCTTATGGATTGTGCTCTCACCTTCTTTAAGCCTGTGTTCAAATACTTTCCCAGTGAGGGATTCCCTGATGATTCTCATTTGAAATCACAAATCGTACCCTACTCCCAGCACCTCCTTTCTTCCCTCCTTTTTCCTCCCCTGGCATATTATGTATTTTACTTACATATCTGTTTCTCACTACTAGAAGGTAAGCTTTGTGAGGACAAAATTTTTGGTCTATTTTGGTCTCTGCTATATTTTTAGCATTTCAGAAAGTGCCTAGAATATAACACTCTCTCAAAAACCTTTGTTGAATAAATGTGAAAAGATGCCAACAACCCCATATAGGGAAATCAGTCAGAATACATGGATATGATGAGAGACGATGGACTCTGAGAAACAAACTGAGGGTTCTAGAGGGGAGGGGGGGTGGGGGGATGGGTTAGCCTGGTGATGGGTATTAAAGAGGGCACGTTCTGCATGGAGCACTGGGTGTCATGCACAAACAATGAATCATGGAACACTACATCTAAAGCTAATGATGTAATGTATGGGGATTAACATAACAATAAAAAAATAAAAGTAAAAAAAAAGAATACATGGATGTGAAGATGTCCAACCTCATCCGTAATTGAAGAAGTACAAACCAAAATAACTGAAATAACTGTTATTCACCTATCAATTGTAAAGATCATTTTATGTAGATTAAGGTATGGGAAATTGAATATTTTCATACATTATTAGAGGAATGTAATTGTTGCAACCTCTCTGAAGAAAATTTGATATCTTTCACAATCTCCAATGTACATATCCCTTAAGAATTGTCCCTAATACCAGGTTTGCACATTTGTGTACAAGATGTCAATTGCAAAAGACTAAATATTTATCAGCAGATATATAATTGTAGGTAAATAATTGTGAAATTCAATCATATAATGTGCATGTATTCATGCAGCAAATGTTTACTGAGTGCCTTTTATGTGTCAGGTATTGTTCTAGATGCTGGTAATATGAGATAGATACTGGTAAAAGAACAGATGAATGGATCAATAGAACAGAATAGAGAACCCAGGAGTAGACCCACACAACCACAGTCAACCAATCTTTGACAAAGGATCAAAGGCAATACAATGGAGAAAAGATCATCTTTTCAACCAGCGGTGCTGGAACAACCGGACAAGTGCATGCAAACATCCTTACATCCTTCACAAAAATTAACTCAAAATGGATCACAGACCTAAATGTCAAATGCCTAGCCTTCTGGCTAGAAAGGTCAATGCACAAGTTTAACATTACAATCAAATTATACCCAATGAAAATGAGGTTATTTTCTAAAAGCAAATTAGGATGCTTTTAGGTAAGGGAAATGGATACTAGTCAACCAAAGAAGAAAAATGACTAATTGGATCCAAAGAGAGCATAATAATAAAATTTCTGTTCAGATGTACCATTGTCTTTTCACTGACAGTTCCATTGCTGAATCAAAATGGGGACGTGAAAGCTTATTTAACATTCATTTAACAGACTTAGGGACATTCTGAGTTTTTCTAGTAATGCATCTACTGCCTAATTAACAGCTAGAGGTAATTAATGATGTTGACATTTACACCCCTCATTTGTGTCACCAATTCCTCCATCATACTAATTGGCATTCAGAGCCACGGGAAGCATGGTTGTGAACTGAATACTAACACCATTATGCTGTTGCAGCTTTTTTTTTTAACTCAAAGACCTATTGTCCTGTTGACATATTAGCATCATTTTCTAATTGCATTTGCTTAGAGAAATTACTCTGAAATCATGAGAACTTTGAATAGGTAAATGTTATGTCTACTTTTACAGTTAGAAGTTATCAATGTGAGTTTACTCCCTAGGGTACTTTTCAATATAACAAGCATAACCACACAGACATTGGGGTTTAGTAGCAAAAAACTATTACCAGTACTGGTAATTTAAGAGAAAAAAATTATCTTGCTGAAAGGTGCATAGCTAAGAACACTGGGCTCTTGAGCCCCAAACTGCCAGACTGTGTCCCTTTACTTTGCATAACTGAAATAAATTGGTTTTTGTACTGTTTGACATGTTGAGTTTACTGGACAGTATTTGAGTTTATGAAAAGAGAGGGGAAAGAGGTTGGAGGAGAGAAGACAGAGGAGAGAAGAGAAAGGAAAAAGGAAAAAAATGAATAGATATCAGGAACATGATCACATGATGATGCAAAGCACCATTAAGGAGAAAAGGGGTGTCACCCTCCAAAGGGGTCCCTGAAATAAGTACAGCTTCTCCAATCCTTTCTCATTTATTCATAATCCACCCCCAACATCCTCTCCTCCCCCACACCGAAAGAACATGTGGAAGGAAAGGTGAGCCCTGGACATAGCAGTGTCCACCAAGGAAGCACAGAGGCAACATAATTCACACAAAGACAGCGTTTTGTTTTATAGCTCAGATGCCAAATCGTTCTTAACAGCCACTGAATGAATCATTGGGTGTCTTTCACCTTTCCCTGGATGCAAAATTAATTTTTCTAAATCCTTAACCATCCTTCCTGGCAATACTCCGAAAGAGAGCCATCCCCAGCAGTACTCAGTCTAATCAACTACCTTGGGTTTTACCTACTTAGGCATTCAAGTTACTCCTTTGGTAACAGATAATTTGCCTGCCAACGTTTAATTCTTCACATCCAAAGTTAAAACTGATCTGGACCATTAATCCATAATACTTTGATACCAGGGAGACTATAATTCTATTCAAAAAAAAATTTTAATGTATCTCTTTTCATAAAAACATAGGGACTCGGCATCAGGGAAATCCAAATCAAAACCTCAATGAGATACCACCTCACACCAGTCAAAATGGCTAAAATTAACAAGTCAGAAAATGACAGATGTTGGCAGGGATGCGGAGAAAGGGGAACCCTCCTACACTGTTGGTGGGATTGCAAGCTGGTGCAGCCACTTGGAAAACAGTAT
>NW_027762557.1:0-298 GCF_054177405.1 Leptonychotes weddellii
CCCCCCCCCAAGGATCATAGGACCACACCTTGAGAAACACTGATATCAAATCTCATGAATCAAATCTCATTTGATTCCAGCAATCAATCTTTGAGATACGCAAAGTAGGTACTATTTGTTTTCCATTTTTTTAGATGAGCACATTCAATGGCCTTTCCAAGTTTACAAATTGAGTGGCAGAGTGAGGACCAAAATTCTACACTGGAAATGCCTAATGCAAATATAGAAAAGCGCAATTCCTTTCACTTTTGAGAAAAACAATATTCCTCGAGATTTTTTACATTACCATAAAAAGATC
>NW_027762558.1:0-298 GCF_054177405.1 Leptonychotes weddellii
AGCCTGCTTCTCCCTCTCACACTCCCCCTGCTTGTGTTCCCTCTCTCGCTGTGTCTCTCTCTGTCAAATAAATAAATAAAAAATCTTAAAAAAAAAAATAAGTGGATGGATATATAAATAGCTACACATCCAGACAATGAAATATTATTCAGCACTAAAAAGAAGTGAACTATTAAGCCATGGAGAAATATGGAGGAAATCTAAATCTATATTACTAAGTGAAAGAAGCCAACCTGAGAAGTTGTAATGTATAACTTACTGGAAAAACTATATATAACATTCTGGAAACAAAAAAACT
>NW_027762559.1:0-298 GCF_054177405.1 Leptonychotes weddellii
TCCCTGCTCGGCAGGGGGCCTGCTTCTCCCTCTCCCACTCCCCCTGCTTGTGTTCCTGCTCTCGCTGTCTCTGTCAAATAAATAAATAAAATCTTTAAAAAAAAAAAAAAAAAGAATTGTTTTTCCTGGATTTATAAAAATAGCTTAAATTTTTTTTTTTAATACACATACACACACACACACACACACACACACTCTGGAAGAGTTTATACTGCATTGATGTTTCCAGTCTTTAAATGTTTAGCCAGGGGCACCTGGGTGGCTCAGTCAGTTAAGCATCTGCCTTTGGCTCAGGTCA
>NW_027762560.1:0-298 GCF_054177405.1 Leptonychotes weddellii
GGAATTAAAGAACTCTTTAGGAAGACTTACAGATGTGAGAAAAAAACAAAACCCAAGCAGATACATTTGCTGAAGCAAATCTTTAAAGGGTGCCTCAGGAAAGAATGGGAAATGTGGCAGTTGCTAGAGAAGCAGACAAACCTAACTCCGTTATCCTCTAACTCTGAAGGATATGATCTTCTGTTTTAGTTTTAGGGGCAACTTAATACCATCTGGTTAAAGAACTGTGCCACACCCTCACACCCCACCCTTCTCCCACCCCACTCTCTCATGCCCTGCCATTCAGCCCATAACTGCC
>NW_027762561.1:0-298 GCF_054177405.1 Leptonychotes weddellii
AAAAAAAAAGAAAAGAAAGAAAGCTCTAATGCCCAGGGGACTGGGCAGATAACCTAGGTGAGTGAGGGACCAGGACATATAGTAGAGGGCCTCCCCCAACCCAAGAGGCTTCTTTAGATCCGGCCTACTCTTGCTGTGGAAATGCCAGCCCAGGATTATCAGACATGATTTTTTAAGAGAAGTCAAAAATGAGGAGTTTTTATGTATAGCCTCTCATTTTAAATGTCTCAAATAATTCAGTTTTTTTAAACAACCACATAAAGCAAATCCACAACAGGCTGCATTCAGCCCACGGCTG
>NW_027762562.1:0-298 GCF_054177405.1 Leptonychotes weddellii
CACATTCTGCATGGAGCACTGGGTGTTATGCACAAACAATGAGTCATGGAACACTTTATTTAAACTAATGATGTAATGTATGGGGATTAACATAAGAATAAAAAAAAAAAAGAATTGGCACCATGAAACTGCCCAAAGCCCTCTTAAAACATGCAGTCTCTCCAGTACACACAGGAAGTCAGATTCTGGAAAATCTGATGGAGACCGGCCTCACTGGCTACCTTAGGGTAGAACGGGGCTGATCTGTTCCTTTGTAACAAACAGGTCTTTATGTGTAGTGCTATCCATGTCTAAAGTA
>NW_027762563.1:0-298 GCF_054177405.1 Leptonychotes weddellii
ATTTTATTTTATTATGTTAATCACCATACATTACATCATTAGTTTTTGATGTAGTGTTCCATGATTCATTGTTTGTGTATAACACCCAGTGCTCCACTCAATACGTGCCCTCTTTAATGCCCATCACCAGGCTAACCCATCCCCCCACACCCTGCCCTCTAAAACCCTCAGTTTGTTTCTCGGAGTCCACAGTCTCTCATGGTTTGTCTCCCCCTTGGGTTTCCCCCTCCTTCATTTTTCCCTTCCTGCTATCTTCTTCTTTTTTTTTTTTAACATATAATGTATTATTTGTTTCAGA
>NW_027762564.1:0-298 GCF_054177405.1 Leptonychotes weddellii
ACGGCAAAACCACTGCAGGGCAAATGTCTCCCCGGAGCCTCACTCAGGCCCTGCTCAGCACCGTCCTTGCTTTTAGGAAGAAGAAACGGGGGCATGTATGGAGGGCTTGCTGTGTGCTGAGAGTCACACTGGGCGCCTCAGCTCACTACCTCTCACCCCCACGTGCCCAGAGCACGATGCTGGGCCGGCCTTCGCAGACCGGGCTGCTGGGGCAGGCTTGGGTGGTGATGCTGGGCACGTGGGGGCACCAGCGGCCACGTCCCGTGGTCGGGCTGGTGTCCGTGAGCTCTCCGTGGCC
>NW_027762565.1:0-298 GCF_054177405.1 Leptonychotes weddellii
AATTTGAGAAGATATTTTTGAACAAATTTTGTGTTTCAGTTTTTTGGGGAATGCAAATTATTTTTTTTAAATAATAGTGCATTTTGGTTTACACTTTATTTTAATTTAATTTTATTATGTTAGTCACCATACATCATTAGTTTTTGATGTAGTGATCCACGATTCATTGTTTTCATATAACACCCAGTGCTCCATGCAGTACGTGCCCTCCTTAATACCCATCACTGGGCTAACCCATCCCCCAGCCCCCCTCCCCTCTAAAACCCTCAGTTTGTTTCTCAGAGCCCATAGTCTCTTA
>NW_027762566.1:0-298 GCF_054177405.1 Leptonychotes weddellii
GATGAACCATGAGAGACTATGGACTCTGAGAAACAAACTGAAGGTTTTAGAGGGGAAGGGGGGTGTGGGGGTGGGTTAGACCAGTGATGGGTATTAAGAAGGGCATGTACTGCATGGAGCACTGGGTGTTATACGAAAACAATGAATTGTGGATCACCACATCAAAAACTAATGATGTATTGTATGGTGACTAATATAATAAAATAAAATTAAAAAAAAAAAAGAGGGGAAAGCCCAGAATCGCAACCTAATTGAGAGCAAGCGAGGGTAAACAGACTCCAGAGAGACCCACAATCCA
>NW_027762567.1:0-4049 GCF_054177405.1 Leptonychotes weddellii
AGCCAGAGGCCTTTCTTGCTGCCATCTCCTGCTGCCTGAAGAGAAGCAGATGTGCAGCTTGACCTTGGCCCCTGACCCCTGAGCCCTCGAGGCAGAGAGCCCCAGACACAGCCTCTGACCGGGGAAGAGATGGTTGTCTTGGAAACCACAAACCGCGGTCAGAGGCCTGGAGGTGCCCGGCTCTAAAGCATGTTTGAGTCTGAAACACCGCTGGTCCGTGCGGCCTGTCCACCCCGGTGTCCTGCTGGATAAGCACGTCTTCCGAAGAGCAGTCCGAGGCAGACAGATACAAAATGAGGATCCGACGACGGTCTCCAAGTTGCACACGGCAGATACCCCGAGTGCTTCTTGGATCCGTGGGGAGAATCCCCGCGTGACTGCTCGGCACTCCTGCTCTGTATACGTTTAATGCACACCTCCTGACACACCACAGGTTCCAGAGCCGGGAGCCTGGTCAGCTCTGAGTCAGTCAGTGGGGGGTCTTGGTGAAAGACAGCTGTGGGCAGAGAGAGCAGGGAGTGCAAAGGCCCTGGGGCAGAGCAAGCCTGGGGATTCAAGAATCAAAGGAAGGGGGCCATACAGCAGGAGGTGAAGCTGGCGAAGGCTGTGGCCAGCAGGTTATCCAAAGCCTACATCTGTGGGGAGACGTCGTTCGTGTCAAGAGCAGAAGGGAACTCCTGGATCTCATGTGTGTTTCTTGTTTTATTTTTGCCTGGCATCTGAAGGGAGGGCCGTCTTCAGCCTGTGAAGTCCGGGCCAACCCTGCTGATTTGCACCAGAACTGCCTTGTGGGCCCATCCTCTCAGGCGGTGGAAGGACGGAGGGTCACCTGACCGTTTCTGAGTGTGTCGTTCTGAGTTTTAACCCAGCCATGGACTCCTGTAGCCGGCGGTACAGTCTCCTCAAAACTCCCTAGCAGTGCCCCTCGTGGTCAGACCTCCCCAACCCAACCCCTAACGGCCGCCAGTCTGTTCTCTTTCACTGCAGTTTTGTCTTTTTGAGAATTCATGTAAATGGGGGCACCTGGGTGGCTCAGTCAGTTAAGTGTCCGACTCTAGATTTCGGCTTGGGTTGTGATCTCGGGGTCCTGGGATCGAGCCCCGCATCGGGCTCCCTGCTCCGCGGGAAGCCTGCTTCTCCCTCTCCCATCCCCCTGCTTGTGTTCCCTCTCTCGCTGTGTCTCTCTCTCTCAAATAAATAAATAAAAAATCTTAAAAAAAAAAAATTTTCTCTTGTGGTAAAATATACATCACAAAACTTACCATCTTCGCCGTTTTTAGGTGCACAGTACAGCAGCCTCAGTACATTCAGGACCTTGTGCACACATCACAACTCTCCACGTTCAGATTTTGCATCATCCCAAACAGGAGCAAGGACTCCCTGTCTCGCCCTCCCCAACTCCTGGAAACCACCGCTCTTTTCTGTCTCCATGGACTGGCCTGTTCTAGCCCGGTTGTCACTTTGTGCCTGGCTCGTTCGCGTCATGTAATGTTTTCGAGATCCCGCGTACCGCGTGGCCGAGCGGTCGGATAATAGTCCGTTCGTTGTCTGGATAGGTCACAGTTTGTTTGCTTCTCTGCTGATGGACCCTTGGGGCATCTCCCCCTCCGGCTACTGTGAGTAACGCTGCTCTGGACGCAAGTACAAGCTCCAGTGCGAGTCCCTGCTTTCCGTTCTTCGGGTACGGCCCTGGAGGTGGGGTCCCCAGATCATATGGTAACTATTCCACATTTTGAGGACCCACCACCTGATTCCCAGGGCAGCCGCCCCGTTTCACGTTTCCACCCGCAGCGCACGAGCATGTCAGTCCCTCCACATCTCTCTCCCAACACCCCCCGGGCCCCAGGAGGCAGAGACTGTCCCCTTGAGCCCCTGCAGCGCCCAGCACTGTGCCTGACACACAGCCAGTGCTCAATCAGATACCTCTGATGGGGACTAGGGTGTGTCGCCCCAACATCTGCCGCTTTGGACACGTTATCTCCAGCTGAAGGCATCTGAGTTCCTGAAATCCCTTATCGGCCCCGAAGCAGAGCCTCAGGGACGGAGACAGTGTCATGACTCCTCCCGGGATCAACTCAATCTCTTGTGGGAGGCGCACCCCACCCACACAGGCGCCCAGACAGTCCTCCAGCTGTCCTACTCCCGTCTGTTCTCCGAAGGGCCCGTTTATCTTCCCAAACACCCACGCTGTTCTGACAGTGCCTTTCCTACCCCCCTTGCCCCTACTATGTGAGGTGTAGAGACCCCGAATCTGACAGCTTTGGGTCAGGCCCCTGCTTTCTCCCATGTGTCACACAGGCTGTGCACGCGTGAATAGACTGGGACACGGGAGCAGGGGAGGGATGAGCTCTCGGCTCTTCAGGGCAGGGGACCAGCAAGGACAAGGGGCTGGAGGAGAGGGGACCGTAGGGGACATGACGTCTGAGATGTCGTAGCTTGCAGATTGCAGAGCCCTCCGGCTCCGCCGAGAGCTTTGGGTTTTGTTATTTCATCAAAATAAATGGCTAATGCTGGTAACGCTGGGAGCAGAGGGGAGGAAAGAATCTCTTCCTCCCACATCTCAGGTTCTCGGGGATGCAGGGAGGGAAATCAGGGCCCAGCACGCGGGAGGCCCCTCGTGAATGCTGACTTCAGGCCTGGGCCTCCAAGAATGTCCCTGAGAAACATCTGCCACGCAATGTTATCAGAACATAATGGAGAGAATTTGCCCCAGCTTGAGGGCTGAAAACTCAGGTCTTTTATCTCCATGCCAGAATACAAATATCTTCATTTCTGTTTCTCAGAAGAATCCTGTAGGTACAAGTCAGATAGCAGCCAAATGTTGTTTGGGCAGGACTGTAAACCAGGATTATAAACTCGTATGAGTTTTCCAGGCATATCTCAGTGAATCCCCAAAGTACCATTATTCTCATTTGCTAATGAGTAAACTTGTGGCTCAGAGAGCTTAGGACACATCTGGACTGGATATAGCCGGCCGTGGGAAGATGTTCGCAGGAGGCCCTTCCAGGAAGGGGGAGCAGCAGTACAAAGGCCCTGGGGCAGACCAATTTTGTTCTCTGCACGGAGCAGGATAGGGGCAGTAATATAGGAAAGGAGTGAGAGCGGGATCAGGACAGGATGGGGGGAGGTTGTCAGCAGGAGCACAAGGAGGCTTTTTATCCTGCTCTAGCACTTATGAGGGGCCTACTGTGTGCTGAGCCCTGGTTTCAAATCCTCCTGCCCCCTCTTTCCTTTCCTGTACTCCAGCTGCAGGCTCCAAGTCACACCTGAGCCTGCTGGGCCCCCACAGCCAACAATCACCTCTGTGGGAGGAAGGGGCGGCCGGACAGACCTCAGACCAGCCTGGCTGGGGAGAGCGACTCTCCCCGGTACCATCTCTGCATCAGAGGCCCATCCGGTGTGTTAAAATGCGTCATGAGCTGCGTCACCATGCTGCAGGGACTCTAGCTGCGGCAGCCTTTGCTGACACGGACAAAAATCGGAGTCTCCTCTGAGCACGTTTCTCATCCCCATTTCGTCAGAAATATCCAGGGAGGCCCTCCCGAGTGCCGGACGCTATTCTAGACACGCAGAGTACAATGAGACGCCAAACGGGTCCCATCTGCTCCCATCCTGGGGTCAGGGACTGACAGGGGAGATACCTGCGCCCTCGTTCACTCATTCACAAATCCATTCACATGCACACAATGGGACATTATTCAGCACCAAAAAGAAGCGAGCTTCCAAGCCCTGAAAGGACAAGGAGGAAACTGCCATGCACATTACCAAGTGAAAGAAGCCAATCTGAAAAGGCTGCATGGGTAGGATTCCAACCCCACGCATTCTGGACACGGGAAAGCTAAGGGGGCAGTAAAAAGGGGAGTGGTTGCCAAGGTCGGGGAGGAGGGACCAACAGGGAGCGCACAGAGGACTTCGAGGGAGACCATAATGATGGGTTAGTCCGAACCCAGAGAACGTATAACACCAAGGGTGAACCCACAGCCACACGGACCAGCGGTGTTTCAAACTCAAACATGCTTTAGAGCCGGGCACCTCCAGGCCTCTGACCG
>NW_027762568.1:0-298 GCF_054177405.1 Leptonychotes weddellii
CCCTGCTTATTCTCTCTCTCAAATAAATAAATAAAATCTTTTAAAAAATTAGAGGCTGCTTCTCACTTTCTTGGACTTTTTCTGGTTTGGATAATGCTGAGAAGCAACAGCATAAAATTCTCTTCACTGCTATTTTAAATCCTTTTTCTTTTTTTTAAATTGTCACCATGATTATCAGAGAAAATATAATACAGATCCACAAATAGTAAGCAGTTAAAACTTAGCTTATTTGACATTACTGAGCTATAACCACTGTTAACATTTTCACATATAACCTTCCAGTTACCCCTGGGTAAAC
>NW_027762569.1:0-298 GCF_054177405.1 Leptonychotes weddellii
GGATGTTTATCTGCCCTTGTTCTATGGAGAGAGGTAGGAGGCAGTTCCCCAACATGCCTCCCTAGTTTGGTCACTGGTTGCACAGTGGTGTTTACTTCCCTGGGCATAGGAATTTGGCTGTCAAACACTCAGATGAACTTGTGTGCGTGATTCAAACTGAAAAGTTAACCAGCTTTACAGAAGTGATGATAAAGCCAATTGGAAGGACAAAAGGCAGTGAGAGCCTGGTGCAAGGCAGGCTTCCTTCCGGTGAAGGTGGTCCTATTCTGCAGCAAATGCTTCCCTTTGTCTCTAGTCA
>NW_027762570.1:0-298 GCF_054177405.1 Leptonychotes weddellii
GCATATTGGTGCCAAGTGTGGGCAGAGGGAGATCTCAGAAGGACAAAGCCTGAGGCCCAGGAAGCCTGAGCGGGGAAGCTGGTGACAGAGAGGCCCAGAGAAAGGCGTAGGTGGATGAGGTGAAGCCGTCTTACCCGCAGGGCAGGGTGGCCTCCCACAGCCAGCTCCCGGCAGGGGCCGAGCCGCCGGCCGCCTAGCAACAACATTGCTTCTTGCGACAGCTCTTCTGCTGGCAACAGCTCTTCTGCTGGCAACAGCCCTTCCCACCGCCGCAGCCATGCGAGCCGCAGCCACACGA
>NW_027762571.1:0-298 GCF_054177405.1 Leptonychotes weddellii
GAAGAAGAAAGAGAGAGAGGGGCAGAAGGTATATTGGAGCAAATTATAGAAGAGAATTTCCCTGATTTGGGGAAGGAAACAGGCATCAAAATCCAGGAAGCACAGAGAACACCCCCTAAAATCAATAAAAATAGGTCAACACCCCAACATCTAAGAGTAAAACTTAAGAGTCTCAGAGACAAAGAGAAAATTCTGAAAGGAGCTCAGGACAAGATATCTGTAACCTACAATGGTAGAAACATTAGATTGGCAACAGACCTATCCACAGAGACCTGGAGGCCAGAAAGGACTGGCATGA
>NW_027762572.1:0-298 GCF_054177405.1 Leptonychotes weddellii
CAGTTATATATATGCATTTACACACACACTAGTGCAGTGTATATAACTGGAAGAACAAATTATTTCATAGACATCAATGACAATGTATCCCTCTGGTATTGTTTTTGCACTCCAAGAATTATGATTATGATTATAACTGGTTAACTGGTATGATTCCCTGAGCTTGAAACTAGTAATAAAGTTACCCCTGCTAGATTTTAAATGAAATAAAACTGTATCTTACATAAACCTGATCAAACACATTATATATAAGCCATGTAATATAGTTTTATTAAAATGCTATCTTGGCCCAGTTTTC
>NW_027762573.1:0-298 GCF_054177405.1 Leptonychotes weddellii
AATAGGTTGAGAGAGACTAGAATCCAGCATGTCAGAAATGAATAGCACAAGCTTCCTTTGCCTATGTTTGGAACTGAAGGAATGCAGAAAGAGGTTTTGGTTACTTTATTAATGTCTACAGCCATACCACCCTGAACATGCCCGAGCTCACCTGATTACTTTATTAATGTGTGGTATGATATATTTTGATGTCCTCAAATATGACTACACGTATGCAAATTTTGGGTTTCACTTAATCATTTTATCTTGTATGCGCAGACACTATTTTTGATATAACAGTGAAAAAGTAGCAGGTGAC
>NW_027762574.1:0-298 GCF_054177405.1 Leptonychotes weddellii
TAATCTAACCAGGATGCAGTCCTTGGGGTGCCTGCTCTTTTTCCACAGTTTACCCTTTCTCCCAGTGTGTACCCCTTCTGGCATGAATCAAAAGTCCTGGGGTATTTATTAGCACCCATCATCCCCAGCAGCCCCTGAACTTTACTTTTCTCTCTGTGTCATTGTGAGGCTCCTGAAAGCTTTGTTGCTCAGGTTCTCAGCCACAGATACTGCTTTTGAAGTCCGCAGTCACCTTGAGGGGGAAAGCTTCAAGTGCTGGGCTCGCATACCTTGTTTTCCTGTTCTTCTGCATCTCCCA
>NW_027762575.1:0-298 GCF_054177405.1 Leptonychotes weddellii
ACATGAAAATATTTAAAATTGCATTTATTTCTCTTTTTGCCAAATCATTGGGTGAAACAGATATGCTTTTAACTTCTAAAAGTGTATGACTTCTACTTTTTTCTTATCTATTCCTTAACAAAGTTAGGTGGCGATGGACTCTGAAAAACAAACTGAGGGTTCTAGAGGGGCGGGGGTGGGAGGATGGGTTAGCCTGGTGATGGGTATTAAAGAGGGCACGTTCTGCATGGAGCACTGGGTGTTATGCACAAACAATGAATCATGGAACATTACATCAAAAAGTAATGATGTAATGTAC
>NW_027762576.1:0-298 GCF_054177405.1 Leptonychotes weddellii
CAAATCGGCATATACAGAAAATGCAATGTCATTCAGTCATAGGAAAGGAATTAAGTTCTGCTATGTGCTACAGTAGGGGTGGACCTTGAAAATATTATGTTAAGTGAAATCAGCCAGATGCAAAAGGACAAATACTGTGTCACTCTACTTATATGAACTATCTAGAATAGGAACATTCATAGTGACAGAAAGCAGGTTAGGTTACCAGGAGCCAGGGGAAGGGGAGAATGGAGAGTTATTATTTATTTATTTATTATTTTTTTTTAAAGATTTTATTTATTTGACAGAGACACAGCGA
>NW_027762577.1:0-298 GCF_054177405.1 Leptonychotes weddellii
CATGATACAGGCGTGAACCATGAAATGGGAAGTCCTACATAGGAGAGCTTCAAAGAGGGGTCCCAGGAGGTCAGCTGTGCAGTAGAATAGCTCTTACTTTGTTGAGGTGCGGGAGACATGGAACGAAGATAACCTGATGTGTTTGCGCATTTGAGAAAGTATGATTGGCGGGTGCCACAAAACTTATGGAATACTTCGGAAGAAATGGTAACAGATACATAAATATAAGACTAGCAAATGAAGAACCCCAGGAAAACAAAGTATTGCACTCCAAAGGAAAAGTTCCCATAGTATAGGA
>NW_027762578.1:0-4049 GCF_054177405.1 Leptonychotes weddellii
CCCTTTATCTGATATGTCATTTGCAAATATCTTCTCCCATTCTGTCGGTTGTCTTTTGGTTTTGTTGACTGTTTCCTTTGCTGTGCAAAAGCTTTTTATCTTGATGAAGTCCCAATAGTTCATTTTTGCCCTTGCTTCCCTTGCCTTTGGTGATGTTTCTAGGAAGAAGTTGCTGCGGCTGAGGTCGAAGAGGTTGCCGCCTGTGTTGTCCTTTAGGATTTTGATGGACTCCTGTCTCACATTTAGGTCTTTTATCCATTTTGAGTCTATTTTTGTGTGTGGTGTAAGGGAATGGTCCAGTTTCACTTTGAAGCCACTTTCTTCTCTAGTCTATTTATACCTTCAGGTTGTAGGTTGAGGAGCTGTATTGTCTCACAGGCAGACAGCATGGAGTTGCAAAAGGAACATGTGGAAAGCAGTAAGAAAGCACAGTAGCTAGGTGTGATGCGTTGTGCTGGGGCTTTACTCATTTGAACTCATGTTATCTTCAGCTCTTCCAGGATGTGTTTATATTATAGTCTCCTCACACAACAGACTAGGAAACTGAGGTACAGGGATCTTCCAGGGTTTCACTCTAGGCTCAACCACTCACTACCTACATGATGGTGGGCCAGCTACTTGATCTTTTAAAGCCTCAGTTTATCATCTATACCAAGCTCATAGAATTATCATCAACATATAGTAGAAACTTGGCACACAAAGGCTGCTTGCCTTATCCAGTTTGATATCTCTTCTCAACATCTAACAGAGTGCCTTGAAATGGTAGGAATTCAGTTATAATTTAATTTAGTATCAATATATAGACTGGTTGATGGACAGGTAGAATGGGGTTGAAAGGATGGTGTGAAATAAGCATTTGTGGATTAAATCCTCTAGAAGGAGATGTGGTCAGGCCTTTTAAAGGGGGAGCCATGGGGACTCTGGTTCTCATCTTCTCTGCCTTCAGTCTTCTGAAGCTGAATTATCACTGTGGATTTTCAGAGGTGGGAGAGAGGAGAGGTAGAAGACCTTCCCCCTGAAGTGTACAGTCCCTCCACAGTATGCTTTCTCCACCTCATGTCTAGTACCCAGTCCTTCCTTCAATACCTGATAGGTCATCCATTCCAGACCAATGGCTTCCCGTGCCTCAAAACTGCTTTCACCTTTCAGAACCCTGTTGATTCTACCCCACTTATATGGAATATCTTTCTACCATCTCTTCTTGTCAGTCTTCCAGATGCTCCTAAGCAAAGCCCAAAGGGCATTTCTTCTAAGGATTTTCCTGGATTTTAACACAGATAACTGGATTAACCCAGCACTGTCAGCTGGATATTACAGTGGGTGTAAATGTATGCCCCCCACACGCACACAGGGAAGTAACTTTGTCTTATTCTTCTCTGTATCCACAGCAACAATCACAGAGCCTGGCCTAGGTTTTTATATAGTTGAATGAAATAAAAGACGGTGTGATCAGAACCCCTTGTCCTAACCTCGCAGTGGACCATAAATCAGGCTGTGTGTTTGCTAAGGGACTGCCTTTATGTTCTCTATCCCCTCCAACCTCTGATTTAAATATTAACAGACTTAACAGGGCTGAGGTTTGCCCTCCATGAAAATGGAAACTGGTTTGGTTTAGAATTACTTTAATAGTGAAAATAGGAAGATGACTGATGAATCATCCTCCTTAGTCACCACTGGGCCAAAGCTTAGGACGCACTAAGAAGGAACTCTGCCCTTAACCACATCTTAAATGGAGAATGTCCACTGGGCTCTCCACCCACCATCCCTTTCACTGGAAGTTTTCACTGGAAGTATTGTGGGGCTGTTTTCCATTGACACAGAGGTGGGGCACAGTCAGGACAGGCCACAGTAACTAAAAGGCAAACAGAGAGGCCACAGGACCAGGTCTGAATTCACAGTCCTGTTGTCAGGCCTATTCTCCCAGTGCTCCTGTGGCCTGCCTATAAAGGCGCCAGATGCTTTGAAGGCAGAGTTTTGACCACTGGCATTATTGTGTATGTATACCCATCCCCTCCTTTCTCCCTACAACAAGGAGCTGAGAAACCCTAAAATTAAGAAAAAGGAATTGGCAAACTTCCATAAGTCACCATATATTTAGTGAGGACCTGCTGTCTGCCAGGAGTTAGGCATGGAGGGTACCACAGTAAGCAAACACAGACACAGCCCCTATGACATGGCAGATAGCCAAGTGGTGAGGAGTGGGAGCTCTGGAGCCAGACCACCTGTCTGATCTGATTACCAACTCTGACACCTAAGAGTCATGTCACTTTGAATAAACGAATTAATCTCTCTATGCCTCAGTTTCCTCATCTGTAAACAAGAACGATAATTACATTATCTACCCCTTAAGAGTTATTTTAAACATTAAATAACATATGCAAAGCCCATGGGAGATAGTAAACTCTCAGTAAATTTTAGGCCTTTGTGTTTTAATTTAGTGAGAGACACAAACATTAGACAAAACAGTCACAATTACATTGGAAACAAACATGATTAGAAATGAGCCATAAGTGGTATGTTAGTGAGAATGAACACCAGGGATACTTAAACTAGCCTAATGGTCAAAGAAGTCTTCACTGAGGAACTGTATTGAAAAGGTGAGGTGGGAGTTGTGGAGTTGTTCAAGGCATAAGTAAGCCCTGTGGTGAAGAATACAGAGCATATTCCAGAAACTAGAAGAGTAGTGAAGTTGGAGCACCTCCAGTAGGAGTTGAGGAGCCTCGTCCAAGTGAAGAGGTCATCTCACATGCCTTAATGAGGGCCCAGTGATGGAATGGAGGAGCGTGACTGGGGGTTCAAGGGAAAGGAGAGGGGTCTTTAGAAGTACATAGTCAAAATCACTCTAGCAAGAGGAATATGAAACTGGTACAGAGACCCAAAGAGGGTTTCAAGCAGGAAACAAATCTTTGCTACATGAAATTGTATTTTTAAGATAGCTGGAGGAGGGCACCTGACTGGTTCAGTCAGTAGAGCATGCAACTCTTCGTCTCAAGGTTGTGAGTTCAAGCCCCACAGACGGCATGGAAACTACTTTTATAAAAATTCCAAAAAAAAAAAAGATAGCTGGAGGAAAAAGTAAACTGTAGAGGGGCCCCAGCCCCCTCTTCATACCTTCACATCTTTCTTCCCTTTGACCCTAGCCCCAGCATGGTCACCCCAACAGCAGAGAAGGTTGGTCAGAGAGAAGCTTGCATTCAGAGCAGATGCCATGAGCCATGAATATTTACATGACGCCAAAAAGGAGTGGGGGCTTCAAATTTCTAAGGGAAGAGTTGCCATGGGAAAAGGAGACAGAGGGAGATGGGCACTTGAGAAAGATGTGAAAGGCAGAGGACTAACAGAAGGAGGAAGACAGAATGCCATTAGGAGGAGAGAGTGCCCACATGGCACTCAAAGGGTAGGCCTGCCCTGGGAGTCCCCAAAGGATGCAAGGCCCGGGCAGGGTCTCCATGCTCCTCTACAACACTATGGTCAATTTTCTACCTAGGACTCTGGATGGCTTGGATTTATCATTGGAACTTTGCACCAAAGCTTCTTAATTCTATACCAAATATGTGTGTGTGTTTCAGGGAGCAGGAGAAGGCAGGCACTGGAGTCAGGAAGAAATCATCTGATATTCTCCCTGTCCCACTGTTGGCCATTCCTTACCTACATGGGCTCCTCTGGGGGAGGAGATTCCCCCACAGATAACTCTATTCCAACGTGTTATGGGACTTGAGGAGGATATTTCCTTTTTAAGAACTGAGTTTCCTCCATCCAAATCAAAATCTCAATGAGATATCACCTTACACCAGTCAGAATGGCTAAAATTAACAAGTCAGGAAATGACAGATGTTGGCGGGGTTGCGGAGAAAGGGGAACCCTCCTACATTGTTGGTAGGAATGCAAGCTGGTGCAGCCACTCTAGAAAACAGTATGGAGGTTCCTCAAAAAGTTGAAAATAGAGCTACCATATGATCCAGCAATTGCACTACTGGGTATTTACCCCAAAGATACAAATGTAGGGATCTGAAGGGGTATGTGCACCCCAATGTTTATAGTAGCAATGT
>NW_027762579.1:0-298 GCF_054177405.1 Leptonychotes weddellii
TAACCACCATCAATTACCTTAGTGTTTTGTAACTTGTTTTCCACTTTTCCCTCCTTTTAAAACTGAACTTAAGGCAATGTACACAGAATTATAATAAATGAACTTCAATAGGAAGAGTTCAAGATTTAAAAAAAGAAAAAACCCACAGTACATTTGAATGGCTTGCCTCCTGGTTTTTCCACTAAAGATTACATAGGTGTTTAAAGTGTACTGTATTCTCTTAATGGAAGTGGAAAAAATCGTTTTGGTTCTCATGATGTTAACAATTCTTAAACAAGAATGTTGTATATTGGTTTGA
>NW_027762580.1:0-298 GCF_054177405.1 Leptonychotes weddellii
AAGGCTCGCCTTCACTGACGGCTCGGTTGAGAGAGAGCCGGCCCTGTGGGTGTGCCATGGAAGGCGTGAGCTCGTTCCTAGGCCTGTGGTAACAAACTTCCACCAACTGGGTGCTTTCAAACAACAGAAATGTGTTGTCTCAATTCTGGACACTAGAAGTCCAAAATCCAGTGGTCAGCAGGGCCCTGCCCCCCCCCCCAAACCTGTCAAACCTGTCCCTCCTTGCCTCATCCTGGCTGCTGGGGGCGGCCGGCAGTCCTTGGCCTTCCTTGACTTCCAGCTTCAGTCTCTGACTCTG
>NW_027762581.1:0-298 GCF_054177405.1 Leptonychotes weddellii
CTGGCCCACCAACTTTGAACTTGGGCAATTCTTCATGACATGTTTTGTGGTGTTTTTTTTTTTTTTTCTTCAGTTTGGTGGCCTGCTATTATTTATAGCGTTGAGCGTAAAGTGAGACTTTATTAATATTATAAAACACTATGTCAAGATGAATAATACAAAAGCACATAAAAAGCAGCTTCACCTTAGCACTGAGTGGCTACTTCCTCAGCCACACAAATAGCCAGTGAAGGCTTTAAAATTGCTGTTTGGTAAAGACTCAATTATATCTGGATCCTGGAGGGCCGTAATAGCCCCC
>NW_027762582.1:0-298 GCF_054177405.1 Leptonychotes weddellii
AAAAAAAAAAAAAAATTGAATCAGGCAAGAAGCATTACTGAATGATAAATTTCACAGGAAAATTGGAAAGCAGGATATTTCTGTGGTCTTAAAAGTACCGTGTGTGTGTGTGTGTGTGTGTGTGTGTGTGTGTAAGGGAGAAAGAGAGAGAGAGGAAGATCCAGATATGTACATAGAGATCCTCTCAATTTTTTGGCAGAAAAAGTTTGAGAAAGAACCATCAGAGAGAAGGCTGAAAAATTCCCAAGATCACATAGGACTGGGAATAGACCACTTTCCCACCAGTTAGAAGGGAGAA
>NW_027762583.1:0-298 GCF_054177405.1 Leptonychotes weddellii
ACACTCAGGTTCATATTATAACGTGCAATTGGTTGCAGTTCTTTTTGTGAACAATTTATATTTTCATTTCCTTATTAGTGCATTTATTTTGTTCACTTTTCTCATTAAAGAGAATTGTTTTAAGCTCTACGTTCTAATACTAAATTTTAGCTTTTAAAGGTGAGTAATTAAAACCTCCATCAAAAGTTTTTTGTTTTTTTTTTTTCCAGATTCACTTATTAATACTTAAACACTTCCCTTTAGAGTTCTGGTAAAGAAAGACAGCATTATGGTTCCAAATTGTGAGACAAGGAGGAGT
>NW_027762584.1:0-298 GCF_054177405.1 Leptonychotes weddellii
AAAAACTGCCCTCTCAAACTGGAAGAGATTCCGGAAGCGCAAGCTAAAGCTTCTGCACAGCAGACATTTTGTGGAGAATAGTCAAATAACAGCCTGCGGCTCTTTAATGAATGACAGGAGGGAAATCCAAAAGGAGTAATCTTAACCACCAGGGGGCTCCATTGGACCACAACCTATATCCCAGTGGCAAATGCGTGACGATGATTATCCTTCATTGTTTACCTGTTTACAAGGACAATTTTCCACAATCGAAGTAGGCCTCTTGTAATTGTCAGGAAATACTGTACATCGCACCTAA
>NW_027762585.1:0-298 GCF_054177405.1 Leptonychotes weddellii
GCATCCACATGCATCCACGCATCCATACATCCACGCATCCATGCACCCACGCACCCACACATTCACACACCCACGCACCCACTCACCCACGCATCCATACACCCACGCATCCATATACACCCAGGCACCGTGCACACATGCGCCCACGCACCCACGCACCCAGGCGCCCAGGCATCCACACATCCACCTTACCAGATGCCCACTGCACAGGACGCAATATGACAGGCGCTGGGGCTGCACCATGAGGAAGGCATTCCCTGCCCTCATAGGGCTTCCAGGCCAGCAAGCGACCCAGGCA
>NW_027762586.1:0-298 GCF_054177405.1 Leptonychotes weddellii
AGATAAAAGGAAACAGAAACCCTCGAGGAGTCTGCACAAAGATTGCTTCACAAGTGCTTTCAAGTTCCTCTACTCAGTCAAGAAATTGAACTTGAAAATGATAGAGGAGGAATCACAATTATCTTTTAGGCCAAAGGAAAAATAGGGATTGTCAACTAGCAATGGGACCAAAAAAAAAAAAAAAAAAAATTTTTTTTTTTAAAGTCAATGAGCTATATCCAAAGATTGGTCTACTGCAAGTTTCTTTTTTTTTTTTTTAATTTTTTTATTCTTATGTTAATCCCCATACATTACATCA
>NW_027762587.1:0-298 GCF_054177405.1 Leptonychotes weddellii
GGATCCGAGCTCAGCAGTCTGGCTCCAGAACCTGTGTCCATTGCTACTGCACTGTACCAGCTGTCCTCTGTAAGGCAGGGATTCAAAAGAGAAAAATAATAAGACAAGCAGAGCTGTGTGGTTTGTCTAAAGTTATGGAGGAAAGGGGCACCTGGCTGGCTCAGTTGGTAGAGCATGCAACTCCTTTTTTTTTTTTTTTAAGATTTATTTATTTATTTGAGAGAGAGAGAGAGAGCCAGTGCATGAGTGGGAGGACGAGCAGAGGGAGAGGGAGAGGGAGAGAAATCTTCAAACAGAC
>NW_027762588.1:0-298 GCF_054177405.1 Leptonychotes weddellii
CCACCCAGGCGCCTCATTTGCTTTGTTTCTTAAATTCCACGTATGAGTGAGATTATATGACATTTGTCTTTCTCTGACTGACTTATTTCACTTAGCATAGTATTATATCCTCCAGATCCATCCATGTTGTTGTAAATAACAAGATGCCATTCTTTTTTATGACTAATATTTCATTGTATACATATATGTGTGTACTCACTATATATATGTATATGTATTACATATATACACCACATTTTCTTTATCCATTCACTTATGGATGGATACTTGGGTTGCCTTCATACCTTGGCTATTGTAA
>NW_027762589.1:0-4049 GCF_054177405.1 Leptonychotes weddellii
CACTGATATGAGGAATTCTTAATCTCAGGAAACAAACTGAGGGTTGCTGGAGTGGGGGGTGGGGTGGGAGGGATGGGGTGACTGGGTGATAGACACTGGGGAGGATATGTGCTCTGGTAAGCGCTGTGAATTGTGCAAGACTGTTGAATCTCAGATCTGTACCTCTGAAACAAATAATGCAATATATGTTAAGGAAAAAAAAAAGAAGAAGAAGAAGATAGCAGGAGGGGAAGAATGAAGGGGGGGAAATCGGAAGGGTAGACGAACTATGAGAGATGATGGACTCTGAAAAACAAACTGAGGCTTCTAGAGGGGAGGCGGGTGGGAGGATGGGTTAGCCTGGTGATGGGTATTGAGGAGGGCACGTTCTGCATGGAGCACTGGGTGTTATGCACAAACAATGAATCATGGAACACTACATCTAAAACTAATGATGTAATGTATGGGGATTAACATAACAATAAAAAAAAAAGAGGAAAAAAAGAAAAAAAAAAAAGAGCCTCTTTCTAGCTGCGTGACCTTGGGCAAGTGCTCCTCTCAGTTATCAGTTAAGTGGCCATCATAATGGCTCTTGCCTTTTCAGGGTTGTTGGGAGGATTAAATTGAGTGATTCATTTAAAGCACTTAGGACAGTGTTTGGCCCCCAATAAACTCCTAGTAAGTTTTGGTTCATTACTATTTTCATGCTCTGCATACACCTATTAAAGAATAAACAGTCACCCTTAAGCACACGACATTTCAAAAATAATTTATTGAATATATTAAAATGATTCTACAACTACACAACAGTCCTAACAAGCTCTTTTGTACAAATTTTAAATTTTTAAGTAAATATTCTAAGATTTTAGATTAAATAGTAAAAACTCTTCATAAGTGCTTGCAAAAGTCATAATCGAGAAATGTGGGTTGGATCCTATAAGTCAGTTCTGGCCAAATTGATGATTGTTACATTTAAAGCATACCTCTTTTTACTCAATAAGGAAATGTTTTAATTAAAGAATATATAGTATTAATCCAAAAATATCACTAGGGATTAGGGAGAACTAGTCCAGGCCATTAGATCTAAATTCAGCCTAATCTAAGCCAATGGGCTAATTCCATGTTTTGTTTAACTCATACAATGTTATTTTTTTAAAGGGAATAATTACCCACATTTTAAAATTGGGGAATTTCATATAAAAATTCAGCCTTTCAACCTCTCAGAAATTCGGAGTATCTGAAACCATTGTGCTCACACTGAGTCCCTTTGAGACTGAGGCTCGCCTTGCCGTTTATGTGATTCCAGTAAGATTGTATGTATTTATTTATTTTAATCAAAACAGTGGAGGAAACGTGGACTTGAAAACATGTCTAAGACCTAGTAATGCAGGTATCTTGCCATCCACCATCAAAATTCATGCTAACAATTCAGAAATCCTTTGGAAAAAGTCAATATAAGCATCTGTTATGAGCTAAATTATGTCCCCCTCAAAATTCATTTGTTGAAGTCCTAACCCCTAGTACCTCAGAATGACTTATTTGGGAGATAGAGTCTTTACAGAGGTAATTAAGGTAAAATGAGGTTATTGGGGGGGCCTCTAATCCAGTATGTCTGGTATCCTTATAAAAAGAGATTAAGACACAGACACACACACACACACAGAAGAAAACCATCTGGAAGAGGAGAAGATGGCCATCTGCAAACCAAGGAGAGAGGTCTCAGAAGAAATCAACCCTGCTGCCAACTTGATCTTAGACTTCTAGTCTCCCAAACAGTAAGAAGATAAATATCTGTTGTTAAAGTCATCCAGTCTATGGTACTTTATTATGGTAATCCTAGCAAACTAATATAGCATCTGTTCTGAATGAACTCATTCTTCCTGTGCTCTCTCACAAGTGACTATATATCGGCCAGGTCATCTCTGGAGTAAGCTCACATCTCTAGGGTAAGAAGTTATGGACAGACATGGGGCAGTGAGGGGTGTCTTGGTGCTTCTCAGTGCAAATGTTCCAATAAATGGGCTTGTTAGCCTGCAATTTGTCCCTAATAATTGGTTCTGAAGTTTGCTTCTTTCTTTTCTTTTTTTTGGGGGGGGGGTACTGAAAAATGAGATCAGCTTCAAGGTCATTTCTATATCATCTCATTCACTTGATTTTGAATATGCTTTAATGAGTTTGACAAAAAGAGCACTTATAGCCAGCCCACCAGGAACTGCACAAAGCTTGTCACATGTCTTATTTATGCCTGCAGTGAACTCCATATGCAAACTTTTCCATCAATGTGCCATGGCTTAGAACTGCCCACACCACACAACTCCAGGGGGCTCCACTCCTCCAGTAGTCTAGGTTGAATAAGAGTTAAAAATAATGGCTGTCATTTAAACTGCAGGGCCTTGGTATTAGAAGACCTGTTTGACCTGAAGCAAGTGATTATCTTTTCCTCACTCTAAAATGGGAATGAGCATTTCAATAGTTACTTCACAGGGTTGTGGTGAGGATTGAATGAGATTAACATGTACAAGGGCCTCAAATGCTGAAAAGAGCTACACAAGGAGTATTATGACATTGAGGAATCCTCCAGCCCTCAGGTTCAAGGATCCTTCAGCTGGACATCTGCTGCCTCATCACTAAGAAATACCACCAGTCCTTGGCTGGGTCAGACCATGGTGGAGCTTCTGTCCTCTACACACATATTTCTGAGCTCTTAGTTAAGGAAATGCCTCCAGGGTTAAGGCATGGAGGGAGTTTCTCTTTCCCTTATTACCACATTTTTTTTAAATAAAAGTAAAATTTCCCCTGTCAGAACACATCAAGATACCATGGTGACAATTGCTATAGAAATGCTAGATTTAGAAAGAAACAAGGTGATTTCAATTGTTTCCTGCTACCTGTGTTCAACAGCCTAAACCAAACCTATGCTGGCCAGAAGACTGAAAGGGAACACCTGTCCCCACTGTCTTGCCCATTCTGTTCTAGAACCTAGAACGTGCACTTCCTGGGGACTTCCAGAGGTACTGCATAGAATTAAGTTCTAGCCTAACATTACCTGGAACACATATATACTGGGATAACATTAACAAAAACATTTTTTTATTGTTTTAAAGATTTTATTTATTTATTTGAGAGAGAATGAGAGAGAGAGCAGGAGAGGGAGGAGGGTCAGAGGGAGAAGCAGACTCCCTGCCGAGCAGGGAGCCCGATGCGGGACTTGATCCCGGGACTCCAGGATCATGACCTGAGCCGAAGGCAGTCGCTTAACCAACTGAGCCACCCAGGTGCCCCCAAATTTTTTTAATATGTAACTATCCACTGGAATCTAGATCGTAGGCCATTAACTCAAATGATTACCAAGAGCTAGGTATGTAGGATATCTGAATAAGGGTGGCCAAGGGTTTAAGGCAACAGAGAATGATGGGACTTGAGCCAAGAGGAAGGCACAGGCTCTGTCCAACTAAAGGGGAAGAGTTCCTTGAACCGAACTAAGAAAACACAAATGCAGCAATGTCAGAGCTTCTCATTTTTCAAGAGATGGAAGAAATCAAATGTTTATGTGAAATTTTCCAATTTTAAAACATATCTACAAGTCAAATCTGGCCATGGCTGCCAGTGTTCTGGTTGACTGATGCCTTGAATCCAGGAATCACCTCTTCCCAGTCTTAAAGTAGAGAAAAACTGAAGCATGCTGAAAATGTGCATTCTAAATAGCCTCCGCAGGTATCTCTACTGAATAAGCCCCTTTTGGAGGTTAAACACCTGCATGTTTTAATCAGCAGCCCAGGAGATTCATCTGGAGATCACTCAGGGACCACATTTTGGAGCACGATGCTGAAGACTGCAAGCTACTCACAAGCTAATATCCATCTTTTTTTTCTTTTTTTTTTGGAACAAGAACCAAGTTTATTTGTTCATTTCTTGCACTTGAAGTATTCCTCGATGACATCCTTCGCCTGAGACTCTTTGCCATAGTCCTTAACCACCACACAACTGCAACCAACCACTTTACGGGGTTTTCCCTCTCTGTCAATTTTACAGAGGCCTACCCATTCCCCTAGTTTCTTGTTGTCATCAAC
>NW_027762590.1:0-298 GCF_054177405.1 Leptonychotes weddellii
ATATCCATTCCCCACCCCTCCCTTGGGGAGAGGACAGTATTTTTTGTGAGATTCTGAAAGGGGGATCTGCGCCCCTCCAAGTCCAGCATTTTCTGGTACGTCCTCATCCCTCCTAAGCCCATTTGCTTTCTGTGGGTGTTGTGAGGGAGCAGCTTAGTGTTGGAGACAGGGGTGGTCTCGGGGGTTATGCTAAGGAGTTAGACCTTCTGTATCATCCAATGGAGCTGAGAGAACGAGCCTGAATTTTCCCTAGAGTGGGATGGGATGGGGGAGGGGAGCTGGTCTGTACTCCAGCCAC
>NW_027762591.1:0-298 GCF_054177405.1 Leptonychotes weddellii
CCTCTCGGAGGGACACGAGCCTGTGTGGGGTGGGGGCGCCAGCTCCACTGGGCAGAGGGGGACGGGGCGGGTACCACCTGCTGGGCGCAGAGAGGGTCCTTTTCCCGTGGTACACGAAGGAAAGCGGTGTGAGTGGGAGGAATGTCGGCAGGGGCCGTCCTTCCCACTTTCTTGCAGGTCCCTGTACCCCTTCCTGACGCGTCCCACGGCCACCTCCCATAAGGTGAGCTTCTGGATGGGAAGAGGGAGCCAAATGCAGATGACGAGTCTGAGGTCCAGGTGGACCCAGGCCTCCCTC
>NW_027762592.1:0-298 GCF_054177405.1 Leptonychotes weddellii
CTACCATTTAGCTTGCTTCTCTCATGAGGTTACAAGCCTCCTCTTAATTGCTCACCACCAAGATCTCAATTGTTTTCCACAACCCCTAAGCCATGAACATCCCCATACTCTGTTCCAAATGCAATCAGTTAACCTTAAATTGAGTTGTACCGCTCTTTGTTCTTCTCTCCCCCTAAGCAAAACTACTGCGCCACAATGCAGCCCTAACCAGGACAGTAGTCCACTTCTCCCAGAGGGATACCCCTGGTCTAAGAGTAGAGCTCTGAGTGGAGATGCTAGACCCTGGTCTTCTCAGTTA
>NW_027762593.1:0-298 GCF_054177405.1 Leptonychotes weddellii
CTGTGCTGAGCTCCCGGGCAAACCCTGCAGGTCCCCTCCCCTGGCTGACCCCCTGAAGGTTCTGTCCCCACCTGCCATGAGTTGGAAGTCCCCACAACCTCCTCTTCACGTTTGAATAATCTGCTCCAGTGGCTCATGGAACTCAGAGAAACATGTGTGATTCTTGGGCACAGCCATGAATCTCAGCTTCTTCATGATGGGGGGCAGCCCAGCAGCTGAGTGACCATGCAGGGCTGCCTCTGCTTTTATTTCATTTTTTTATCAGAAAAGCAAGGGCAGTTGCCTCAAAGCGTGGGAA
>NW_027762594.1:0-298 GCF_054177405.1 Leptonychotes weddellii
GGAAAGAGAAGGAAAAAAGGAAAGACAGAAAAGAAGGAAGGAAAGATACAGACCAATATTTTTATAAAAGTAGATACAAGAATTTTCAACAAATTTAACACATTGACTCCAACAAGGTATATAAAAGAAATTATACACCATAACTAAATGGGATTTATTACAGGTATATGAGGCTGAATCAATCTCCAAAAAATTCAGTGCAATCCTCCATATTACCATCCTAATGAAAAAAAAAATTGATGCAGAAAAAGCATTTGGCAAAATTCAATACCCATTAATCATAAAATCCCTCTGGAAA
>NW_027762595.1:0-298 GCF_054177405.1 Leptonychotes weddellii
GCATTAAATTCACATGCCATTACAAGTCACACAACCTATCAGTATTTTTACTCCACGATTCCCACATGACGAAGATGGTAGTGAGAATGGCCACATAATGAAACCAGTTTCAAAGAGTCTCCCATATGCTTGCTTACTTCAAACAAAGGAAGAACATTCAGAATTCCTCAGTTCTTCAAGCACCAAGCTTTTTTTTTTTAAAGATTTTATTTATTTGACAGAGAGAGCACAAGCAGGGGGAGCAGTGGGCAGAGGGAGAGGGAGAAGTAGACTCCCCACTGAGCAGGGAGCCCGAAGC
>NW_027762596.1:0-298 GCF_054177405.1 Leptonychotes weddellii
ATAGGGCACCTGGGTGGCTCAGTTGGTTAAGCAACTGCCTTTGGCTCAGGCCATGATCCTGGAGTCCCGGGATCGAGTCCCGCATCAGCTCCCTGCTCGGCGGGGAGTCTGCTTCTCCCTCTGATCCTCCCCCTCTCATGCTCTCTGTCTCCCATTCTCTCTCTCAGATAAATAAATAAAAAATCTTTAAAAAAAAAAAAGATTGATAGGAAATATTGCTGGTATATATGCTGATAAAATATAAATAACAGTTTTATTTTTTCTTTTAAAAAATTTTATTATGGAAATCTAGTTGACA
>NW_027762597.1:0-298 GCF_054177405.1 Leptonychotes weddellii
AAAAGAATACCACCTGAGCACGGGTTCGATCTTATCTCCATTAATTCTCAAAGCATCACTGCAAAGTAATTTGTATCCGTGGCTCAGTCTTTGGGCGTCTGCCTTCGGCTCAGGTCGTGATCCCAGGGTCCTGGGATCAAGTCCTGCATGGGGCTCCCTGCTCCGTGGGAAGCCTGCTTCTCCCTCTCCTACTCCCCAGGACTGCTTGTGTTCCCTCTCTTGCTGTGTCTCTATCAAATAAATAAATAAAATCTTTAAAAAAATAAAATAAATAAAAATTAAAAAAAATAAAGAAAAT
>NW_027762598.1:0-298 GCF_054177405.1 Leptonychotes weddellii
AGACTTGCCCTTTTTGGTACATCCCAAAGGAAGTTGGTTTCATCTGTCACCTTCCATAAAACAGAGCAAATGCATATCATAATATGTTAAAATTTTAGTTGTTGACCCTGTGTTTTAGAAAGGCATTCATCAGAAATGACTAAAAAGAATCACAGATCTGTACCTCTGAAGCAAATAATACATTATATGTTAAAAAAAAAGAAGAAGAAGAAGAAGATAGCAGGAGGGAAAGAATGAAGGGGAGGGAAATCGGAGGGGGAGATGAACCATGAGAGACTATGGACTCTGAAAAACAAAC
>NW_027762599.1:0-298 GCF_054177405.1 Leptonychotes weddellii
AGTAGTACTCTGGTGGCGTTAGGGGGGTTAAAATAGTTCACTTACGCCATTTTTTGCTTTAAGTGATAAGAGAAAAAGAGGCTTTTCTTCCTCCCTTCTTTTTTTTTTTTTTTACCTTTTTAACCATGTAGCAAAACACTTGTTTTGAAACCTGAATGAACAGAACTGAACTAAGAATTTATCTTTTGAGAAAAAAAAAATACAGGGTTGCAGTAGGTGTTGGGAGAGGTATTTAGGTACTAATCCTGCATGGAAAATTTGGACAGAGGCCATTCAAAATACACCTTAAGCAAATTTA
>NW_027762600.1:0-4048 GCF_054177405.1 Leptonychotes weddellii
CCCCAACCCCCTCCCCTCTAGAACCCTCAGTTTGTTTCTCAGAATCCATAGTCTCTCATTGTTCGTCTCCCCCTCTAATTTCCCCCCTTCATTTTTCCCTTCCTACATCTTTTTTTTTTTAACATATAATGTATTATTTGTTTCAGAGGTACAGGTCTGTGATTCAACAGTCTTGCACAATTCACAGCGCTCACCATAGCACATACCCTTCTCAATGTCTATCACCCAGCCACCTCATCCCTCCCACCCCCCATCACTCCAGCAATAATATTTCATTAATTCAAATATTTATTGAGCATCTATTATGAGACACGGTATAGCAAAGATTTCTAGTTGTCTCTTAGTACCTATTTTCTTCTTCCTCCACAATAACAGAATTTTCAGCTGGATGCCTGGTAGTCCGGAATAATTACTATACTTCCCAGCCTCTCTTGCATTTAGTGGGGCCCCGTGGCCAGGTTCACAATAGGATGTGAATAGAAGCAATGTGTGCACCATTTGGGTGTTATCCTGAGAGAGAGGAGCAATGCCCTTCCCCCCCTCTCTCCATCCTGCTACTCTGAACATGGACAGAGTGACAAGCCCTCTTGGATCGTGAGGATGCTAGCAGCACCTGGGGAAGGTGGAGTAACAAGACAGAAGGAGCCTGGACCCTGCACAAGCTAATGAAGCTGGGCTCCCTCCTAGATCCGGCCCACCTCTGTCCAGACTCTTATGTGAGAAACAGACTTCTATCTTGTGGAAGTCATTATTACTTGGGGTCTCTAAAGCACAGCCAAACATATCCATGCTAATACACGGAGACTGTTCCGGGTTTGCGGAATACAGAGTGAAGAATACAGTCCCACTCTACTTGGGAAGATAGATGCTTTAAAAAGTAATACAATTTGTTCATTTAAAAGTCATGTTTTGAGTGTCAGTAATGGACCACGCACCTGTTCCAGCTAAAGGTGAAATAAGGCTGTGAGCAGGAAATGAGACAAAATCAAGAGTCTGCTGCTTAACCAACTGAGCCACCCAGGCACCCCCTAATCTCCTCTTCTTATAAGAACACCGGTCATGGCGCCTGGCTGGCTCAGTTGGAAGAGCATGTGAATCTTGATCTCGGGGTTGCGAGTTCGAGCCCCACATTGGGTGTAGAGATTAAAAAATAAAAAATAAAAACATATTTAAAAAAAAGAGGGGGTGCCTGAGTGGCTCAGTTAGTTAAGCCTCTGCCTTCAGCTCAGGTCATGATCTCGGGGTCCTGGGATTGAGTCCCATGTCAGGCTTCCTGCTCAGTGGGGAGTCTGCTTCTCCCCCTCTTTCTGCCCCTCCCTGCATTAGTGCTCTCTCTCTCTTTCAAATAAATAAATAAAATCTTAAAAAAAAAAGAGAGAGAGAGAGAACAGTCATATTAGAGTGGGGCCCACCCATATGACCTCATTTGGCCTTAATAACTTCTTTAAAAACCCTATCTCCAGGAAAGGAGAACCCCCTTACACTGTTGATGGGAATGCAAACTGGTGCAGCTACTCTGGAAAACAGTATGGAGTTTCTTCAAAAAGTTAAAAATAAAACTCCCCTATGGCTCAGCAATTGCACTACTAGGTATTTACCCAAAGGATACAAAAATACTGATTCAGCGGGGCACATGCACCCCAATGTTTATAGCAGCATTATCAACAATAGCCAAATTATGGAAAGAGCCCACATTTCCATTGACTGATGAATGGAGAAAGAAGATGTGGTATAGGGGCGCCTGGGTGGCTCAGTCAATTAAGCATCTGACTTCAGCTCAGGTCATGATCTTGGGGTCCTGGGATCGAGCCCCACATTGGGCTCTGCACTTATCAGGGAATCTGCTTGTCCCTCTCCCTCTCTCTCTTCCCCTCATCCTGCTTGTGCTCTCTGTCTCTCAAAGAAAAAATAAAATAAAAAAGATGTGATATATATATGATGGAATATGATGGATGTGTGTGTGTGTGTGTGTGTGTGTGTATGTGATGGAATATTACTCAGTCATCAAAAAGAATGAAATCTTGCCATTTGCAATGACATGGGTCGAGCTAAAGGGTATTATGCTAAGTGAAATAAGTCAGTCAAAGAAAGACAAATACCATATGACTTCACTCATGTGGAATTTAAGAAACAAAACAGGTGAACATTGGAGAAGGGAAAAAAGAGGGAGAGAGAGAGGCAAACCATAAGAGACTCTTAACTATAGAGAACAAACAAACTGAGGGTTGAAGGAGGGAGGTGGGGGGGATAGGCTAGATGGGTGATGGGGATTAAGGAGGGCACTTGCTGTGATGAGCACTGAGTGTTATATGTAAGTGATGAATCACTAAATTCTACTCCTGAAACTAACATTACACTATATGTTAAGTAACTAGAATTTTTTTTCTGATTTATTTATTTGAGAGAGAGAGAGAGCTCGCAAATGTGCGCTGGGGGAGGGGCAGAGGGAGAGAATCCCCAAGCAGACTACCTGCTGAGCACAGAGTCCAACGTGGGGCCTGATCTCAGGACCACGAGATCATGACCCTAGCTGAAACCAAGAGTCAGATGCTGAACTGACTGAGCCACTCAGGGGCCCACTAACTAGAATTTATATAAAAACTTAAAAAAAAAATCAAAACCCTATCTCCAAAAGCAGTTATGTTATGAGGTACTGGGGGGTTAGGTCTTCGACATATGAATTTGGAGGAGGCATGATTCAGCCCAAAACAGACTCCTTTTTATGGGGTCCTGGTTGCAAAGCACAGGGCCATGCCTGTCACCCCATGCAGACCGGACAAGAAGAGATCATCGAAGTGGGCTCTGGTGAGCTATGAAGGCTCTCAGGCGTCGTGTATTCATTCTGCCTCCTGGAGAGCCCAGTGACATGTCGCTGGTTTCACTGTGGAATTCCAGTGGCTGGAGACAGGTGGATGAGCAGGTCCTGGAGCCCCTGGATGGCAATTGAGCCCTGGGGTGAATGTACGACAGTGTTCATAGGAAAGAGCAAAAGAGCAAAGCCGAGGTGCCAAATCAGTCAGATCAGAGGGGCAGGGCTGAAGTTGAGGGCAAGGACAGGAGCAGCAGACGCAATGGGGACATCAGAAAGGACTGGGGCCGGGAACGGGAGTATTCATCCAGGTTGTAGCCACACCAACAGAAACACAAGCTTTCACGTATAATCAGCTCATATCATGGAGTTGTACGACAATCTCAGGGTCATGTCCTGTGGGACAGAGCCCCCATCTTCATGAGCCCCTATAGACATGCTACACCCGTTCTTGGAGAGACGATCTCCCTGACCATGTGCTTGAGCTTTGGCCAGCCTGGGAAAATAATGGACTGGTGCCTGGTCTAGGTGTGAGCCCCAACCCACCTAACTGAGAGGACCAAGGAGACCACTCAGAAGGTGGCAAGCTCTTTGTTCAAAAGGCTAGCCCAGGGGCGCCTGGGTGGCTCAGTTGGTTAAGCGACTGCCTTCGGCTCAGGTCATGATCCTGGAGTCCCTGGATCGAGTCCCGCATCTGGCTCCCTGCTCGGCAGGGAGTCTGCTTCTCCCTCTGACCCTCCCCCTTCTCATGTGCTCTCTCTCATTCTCTCTCTCTCAAATAAATAAATAAAATCTTTAAAAAAAAAAAAAAGGCTAGCCCATTCTCTGGGAGGTCTTCCCCCGCTCTTCATCAGACGGAATGGGCAATGAGCTGAGTAAGTTTACTTGTCTTTTTTCAAAGGTTAGACAAAAAATTATTGTATATTTCTGGGAGCCATAGATGTCTAAGATTGTCCTGCTTTTTCCTCCTCGTGTTTTCCATACCTCTCCGAGTTCCATCCACAGAAAAGTGTCTTCACTTTTTTTTTTTAATTAATTGGTTTTTTTTTTTTTAAGATTTTATTTATTTATTTGAGAGAGAGAATGAGAGACAGAGAGCATGAGAGGGAGGAGGGTCAGAGGGAGAAGCAGACTCCCTGCCGAGCAGAGAGCCTGATGCGGGACTCGATCCCGGGACTCCAGGATCATGACCTGAGCCGAAGGCAGTCGCTTAACCAACTGAGCCACCCAGGCGCCCCA
>NW_027762601.1:0-298 GCF_054177405.1 Leptonychotes weddellii
AGCTCTTTCGTCCAGGGTTCACGGCAGGAAGGAGGGCAGTGGGGCCCGGGCGGAGGAGGGCTGGGAGCAGGGGGGCCGGCGTGAACCCCAACCTGCTCCTTGTCTGCTGTGTGACCTGGGGCGAGTCACTGAGCCCCGGTCTTCCGTCAGCAGGTGGGCACCCCCTCCGTCCCATAGAGCCACGGGGGGCGGGAGGGGAGGAGGGGACATGGTGGAAAGCCCCACGTGGCCTAGTGCACAGTAGGCTCTGTAGAAAGATCTCTGAGGTTAAGCTTTGTCTGCTCCAAGTTCACCGTAT
>NW_027762602.1:0-298 GCF_054177405.1 Leptonychotes weddellii
CTTATGCTAGCCCCTGTGTGAAGGGCTAGATCAACTGTACAGATAGAGAATGGAGGAAACCAGACTTGACAGCAGCAACTTTCAAATGATCCATTTGTGTGATTCGACTTTCAGAAAGCATCAGTATAAACCTGAGATTATGTCAGACAAGTAAAGTGTCCAAAGTGAGTGAGGCAGTGCTTCTGCTCTTCTCTATGCATATTGTGTTCATTTTGGGTTCTGTGCACTAAGAGACTCTGGATCGTATCCTGAAAAGAGTGATCAGGTTGATGAAAAACCATCAATAAAGTCATATGGA
>NW_027762603.1:0-298 GCF_054177405.1 Leptonychotes weddellii
ATGCTAGTTGCAAAATATATCAGGATGTTATTGATGAGGGTGTTGGAACATGCAAGCTTGATGACCTGAACAACCTCACAGAAGAAGAGAGGGATTTCCAGGTTTGTGCAGAAGGTCAGCTGCAATACCATCAGACTGTGCATCAGGGCATCCACAATGATAATGAAGAGGGGGAGTAGAATCAAGAGGCCACAGAGGCGGGAGTTCATGATGACTGTGTACCTCAGTGGATGACAAATGGCCACATAGCGGTCATAGGCCATTACTGCAAGAAGACTACTTTCTAAACTTGCAAAAA
>NW_027762604.1:0-298 GCF_054177405.1 Leptonychotes weddellii
AAGAAGAGTCAGGAGCCGGCTTCTCTTCAGATGCAGCGCGGGGAAGGGTGGAGAGGGCTGCGAGCTCAGAGCCCTGGCGGAAGTATTGCTTCAAAGTCCGGACTGCCCCCTCTTCCCAGCGGGCTGCCAGGAGCACACACAAGCGAAGGAGATTCTGATTCACCGTTCTTCCTCAGGCACATTTCGATTTCTTTCAGAAACACTCTCAGAAGAGCATCACAAAGTGGCCAGGCAACCTTTTCAGCGAAAGAGCAGGCCCCGGGAGGCCTGGCTTGCCCACTCCTGAGGGGCTCAGCTC
>NW_027762605.1:0-298 GCF_054177405.1 Leptonychotes weddellii
GACCGCGCAGGCGGGACTTCCGGCTGCCTCCTCAAAGCAGCCGTGATAGCTTAGTTTTGCTTACTAACTAAACAATTCTGCAACCATAGCGACTTGACACGACCGAGAAGGGGCGAGAGGAGACGCTGGCCCTGCTGCACGGTTGCGGGTCCGGGATTGGGTGACGCTGCCCGGGCTGCCCCGCGCCGAGGCCGGGAAACACACCACCGGCCCGGGGGTCCGCTCCGCTCCCCCAGTCCGATGGCGCCGGCCGCGCCCAGGGCCCCGGCTCAGGTAAGCGCTCGTCCCCCGGGCCCTC
>NW_027762606.1:0-298 GCF_054177405.1 Leptonychotes weddellii
CGAGAGGGCCCGGATCCCTGTGCCAGGGAGACTGTGCTGAGGCAATGGGAAGACAGAAGACAAGCTGTGTCAAGGTACCAGCCAGGAGAGCAGCACGCAGAACCGGGGTGCAGGCCATCTGCAACAAAGCCCCTGATGAGAAATGGGGCGGTCCTCTCCTTGTGCCCAGTGGGGACTCTGAACAGACACTGCTCCAGTGACAATGTCTCGGAGGATGAGACGGCAGCCAGGTCAGATATCCAGGCGTCCCTGTCTGCACCCAGCAAGAGAAGCTCAATAAACACATGTGGAATCCATA
>NW_027762607.1:0-298 GCF_054177405.1 Leptonychotes weddellii
AGCAACAGTTAAAGTTACAGCAAAATGTAATATTGTAGAGAACTCAAAGTGAAATTCTTACTTTAAAAAAATTTTTTATTGTTATGTTAATCACCATACATTACAGCATTAGTTTTAGATGTAGTGTTCCATGATTCATTGTTTGTGCATAACACCCAGGGCTCCATGCAGAACGTGCCCTCTTCAATACCCACCACCAAGCTAACCCATCCTCCCAACCCCCTCCCCTCTAGAACCCTCAGTAGATTTTTCAGAGTCCATCGTCTCTCATGGTTTGTCTCCCCCTCCGATTTCCCCC
>NW_027762608.1:0-298 GCF_054177405.1 Leptonychotes weddellii
GGTTGGTAGATCCTATCACCTAGACAAAAGGGCTTCTAGAAAAATTAAGGTCTCACAGAACGCTGATGTATCCAAAGTACCTGCAATTCAGTCAGTCTAGAGAGAGACATGCCTTGAAAAGATTTGGGGTGTGGCTCTTGGCACTTGGATTTAACTTGAATTAAGTACATAGAAAACTTTTGAGAGACCTCTACTGGCAAAAGTGCCCAGATTGAAAGATACTGAGACTGTTACAGATATAAAAAGACCCCTTGCTTCCCAGCTTTATATAGTCAGGAATTGAGCTAAAATAAAACCA
>NW_027762609.1:0-298 GCF_054177405.1 Leptonychotes weddellii
GATTAACTTAAGAATAAAAAAATAAATAAATTAATTAATTAAAAAAAAAAAAAGAAGCTTCTAAGCTTTGTTTGCTGATCAGATAAAATCTGTGGCTACTCCTGAGGCAATACCCTTCTGAGGACTTACCTTGCGTCTTGTGTTAGAGGTCTTTCCACTCTGACTACTATGTACCTAATGTATTTGCAGCCTTCCATGAACTCTGTAGATTTTTCTTCCTGATCCATTTTAGGGGTTCTTTCCCTTACTTCACTGTTTCTTTTCATGCTGTTCATGTTTCAATGCTGTTCAGTATTCA
>NW_027762610.1:0-298 GCF_054177405.1 Leptonychotes weddellii
GAGAAGATATTTTTGAACAAATTTTGTGTTTCAGTTTTTTGGGGAATGCAAATTATTTTTTTTAAATAATAGTGCATTTTGGTTTACACTTTATTTTAATTTAATTTAATTTTATTATGTTAGTCACCATACATCATTAGTTTTTGATGTAGTGATCCACGATTCATTGTTTTCATATAACACCCAGTGCTCCATGCAGTACGTGCCCTCCTTAATACCCATCACTGGGCTAACCCATCCCCCAGCCCCCCTCCCCTCTAAAACCCTCAGTTTGTTTCTCAGAGCCCATAGTCTCTTA
>NW_027762611.1:0-13983 GCF_054177405.1 Leptonychotes weddellii
TTTTTTTTTTTTTTTTAAGATTTTATTTATTTATTTAAGACAGAGAGAATGAGAGAGAGGAGAGAGAGCACATGAGAGGGGGGAGGGTCAGAGGGAGAAGCAGGCTCCCTGCCGAGCAAAGAGCCCGATGCGGGACTCGATCCAGGGACTCCAGAATCATGACCTGAGCTGAAGGCAATCGCTTAACCAACTGAGCCACCCAGGCGCCCCTAACATGATTGTATTCTAATGCTCTTTTTGAAACGTGTAGAACCACCTGAAGCAAAGGGCAGAGGAAACTCTGGCAATTGGGCAGCCCTGGGTTTACATTCAGCTTCAGTGACTAGACTATGTGACCTACAGGCAAGTTTACCTAAACTTACTAGGTCATGATTCTTTGTTTGTATATAGTAAACACTCAATTACACTGTTATTATTGCAACAGATATTAGAGAACTCTTCTTATAAAAGAGAAAATGAAAGCTCATGGAATTTATACCACTTGTTGAAGGTCACATAAAACTGAAAAGGCTGGAATGAGTCCAGCCCTATCTGACTCCAAAGCCCAGGATTTCTCCTCTGACCCACAGATTACATTTATAATGTGGAATTATTGATTGCTTAGCTATCAAGTACTTTTCACACACTAAGAGTGGATCTTTAATGTTAGAAAGCCCATGCCTATACTACAGCACAAAAGCCACCTACATCTCCACTGTAGGTACTAAAACAACCAATTATTAAATATCAAGTGGCTGGGGGGGAAAAAACAAAAGTCCGTCTCCAGTAGCCTAATACATACTTTAAAAAAAAAAAAAAGATTTTATTTACTTATTTATTTGAGACACAGAGAGAGAGCAAGCGCATGAGCGGGTGAGGGGCAGAGGGAGAAGCAGACTCCCCGCTGAGCAGGGAGCCCGATGTGGGACTCAATCCCAGGACCCTGGGATCACGACCTGAGCCGAAGGCACACACTTAACAACTGAGCCACCCAGGCGCCCCATAACTGGTGCTTTAAATGACAGATTTAATTAATTGCATCTCAGGACATACAACACCTAAAATACAGCTAAATACTGTGTATAAAAGCACCATTGGGGGCGCCTGGGTGGCTCCCTCGGTTAAGCACCTGCCTTTGGCTCAGGTCATGATCCAGGGTCCTCAGATCGAGTCCCGCATCGGGCTCCGTGCTCTGCTGGGAGCTTGCTTCTCCCTCTGCCCCTGCCTGCCAGCTCCCCCTGCTTGTGCTCGCTCGCTCTGACAAATAAATAAATAAATAAAATCTTTAAAAAAAAAAAGCACCAGCGGGTGAGGAAGTACCTGTCTACACAGGTGCACACCTGTCCTCTATCCAGGACAGGGTCACGGTTCATAGCTTGAACCTGCGGTCCCAAAGACCTGCGTTTAATATCCAGCTCTGTCACTTATGGCTGAGTGACTTTGGTCAAGTAATCTCTTTAAGCCTCATCACCTCAACTGTCACATGGGAATAAAAACAGCACTTATTTTAAAAAGTTACTCATTGGGGCACCTGGGTGGCTCAGTCGTTAAGCGTCTGCTCGGCTCAGGTCATGATCCCGGGGTCCTGGGATCGAGCCCCACATCAGGCTCCCTGCTCAGCGGGAAGCCTGCTTCTCCCTCTCCCACTCCCCCTGCTTGTGTTCCCTCTCTCACTGTCTCTCTGTCAAATAAATAAAATGTTAAAAAAAAAAAAAAAGTTTCTCACCACTTACCCTTCCTACACATGTGGGTGGAATGCAAAATGTGAACACAGTATATGGGGCTTGGCAGGACTTCTTTTTAGAGTTAACCATACAATTCTTTTTTTGCTAGGATAGAATGTTTTAAGTGTTCTATTAATTAGGGAACACGTCGAATAGGTGAAATCAAGTTTCTAAAGTTCAATGACCAAAAAAAATAAATTGTTTAGTCAGGTGGGTCAAAAACTAGCCCCCCTCCAACCCTTGTTTGGATTCGGCCTTCTTGATCATATACATTTGTTCAAGTCTCTCTCTTTTTTTTTTTTAAATTTGATTTATTTATTTAAGGAGGCTCCATGCTCAATGTGGAGCCCAACAAGGGGCTTGAACTCACCATCCTGAGATAAAGACCTGAGCTGAGATCAGAAGTCAGACACAATCGAAGAAGTCACCCAGGCGCCCAAGTCTCTTAGGGTTTTTTTAAGATTTATTAATTTGTGGGGCGCCTGGATGGCTCAGTCATTAAGCGTCTGCCTTCGGCTCAGATCATGATCCCAGGGTCTTGGGACCGAGCCCCGCATCGGGCTCCCTGCTCAGTGGGAAGCCTGCTTCTTCCTCCCCCACTCCCCCTGCTTGTGTTTCCTTGCTCGCTGTGTCTTTCTCTCAAATAAATAAATAAAATCTTTAAAAAAAAGATTTATTCATTTGAGAGAGAGAGAGTGTGTATGTGTGTGCAACCACAAGGTGGGGGGAGGGATGCAGAGGGAAAGAATCTCAAGCAGACTCCCCACTGAGTGCACAGTCCAACAGAGGGCTCGATCTCATGACCCCGAGACCACAATCCAAGCCGAAACCAAGAGCTGGATGTTCAACCAACTGAGCCACCTAGGCACCCCTAAGTCTCTTTTTTTGTTTGTTTGGTTTTGTTTTTTTTTTTGGTGGGCAGCAAAGTTTATTGAACGACAGTCAAGTTTATTGAGTGAGAGTACAAAGCTCCCAAAGGAGGGGACCCAAGAGGGTTGCCCCCAAGTCTCTTATCTTTAATAAGAGTTAAAAGTCTAGCTCCTGACACTCCATGTGAGGTTTTCTGTCATACATGTTTAAAATACCTTTAATTGAACATTTTATAAAATAATACATTAAACATACAAAGAAGTAAAGTATAGTGCACCTTCGGAACTCATGAGCCAGCTTCAACAATTATCAACACATTTTTTACTATGTTAAAGTATTTCAAAATTCTTAGCACGATAAGACTAATAAATATCTACCTATTCAGACATACCTGTTGGTTCCTAATTGAAGAGAAAGGGAGAGGTATGTGTTTATGTTCTCTGATACAACTGTGGCTCTCACACCAGCTCTCTTACAAGATGGCACTACACAGCAAAAATGAGTTTTACCAGCAATGAGCGCTGTAAGAAACATAGCAATCAATCCTCTTTTGGTCCTCCCACTCTGTTACTTTGGGCCTGATAAAATGAAAGCAAATCTCAATGTAATCCAATCAACCTCCCCCCCCCCCCCAAGGATCTCTGTATATCTCAATTTTAAAATAACCAACAAGGAAATGGTGCTATACATACATTATGGATATAATAAACCTGTTCCAAATACCATTAGGTCCATATGCGATCTCCTTTCTCAGGAGCTCAAAAAATTTCTATAACTTCTAAGTGTTCTTCCATAACATGAGAGTGACTGTCAGTTTGCCATCAGAGGTGACGGGACATTCTGAGACAGGCCTGGGCATAGAATCTTTACACGAATGGTCTCACGAAGGGTGCTGTGTGTAAAGCCATGGCAGTCCTCCTCACTGGGCTAATCCTCAGTGTTACAGATTAGGCATATTACACACTTATCACCCCATAAACTGATCATCATATATCCATATACATCACATACATAAGCATCCACGTGGTACAAGCTAGTATTTTATCCCTCAGATTTTTTCACAGCTACAATGGCTGATGGACCACCGTACCCCCGTTCCTGGTCTAGACCAGTGGCAAGTATAAGCCCTCTGCCTCACCTCAGATTAGCAGCCAAGGTGGGCTCTCTACCACCTTCACTCAGAGGCACAAGTACACATCCTCCAACACATCAGGAGATAAACAGCTACTCAATCTCAGTACAGCACACTCTTCTGAAGATCTAATAAACACATAACGTTAACCAATAATATTAAGGTAACAAGTTCCACATGCTTTATAAACACAGTAACTTAGGATACACTGAGAAACAAGTATCACTCCAACTGATCAGGTGCAGGGAAATCAAAGCTGTATACTTCTCAGTGAGGGAAATGTCCCAAAAAAACCTATAAAACTCCCACCCCGGGACAAAGAGAAAACATTGCACCACAAACAAGGATGAACCAGGGAACCTCCAAGACTCCTAAAAGTGTATGGTTATATAAGTAGACTTTCCAAAGAGATCAAACTGTTACCCCAAATTTCAAGTTTCTTCTGACTTAGACCATATGTCCTTATACCACCAGGTTGATCGCAATGCCCCTCTCTTGAACCTAAACAAAACCCACTTGTCGTTAAAAAGGATTTAGCGTTCACAGCAACAAAACTTAATTCTCTACTACGCCCAGAAGACTTTTTAATGTTCCTTTTTAAGTTACCAAAGTTAAGGTAATCAAAGAAGGATTTCCCCCTTGATGATATATACCTCAGTTGATGTGCTTTAATATTCAACTAAGAATTAAGCTGTTGATAAGTCCTTTAAATCTGGTATTCTCATAAAACATTCACATTAATTCAAGCAAAACATTAAAGAGCATTACATAATGAATCATACTAAACTGGCAATGAAAGGAACAACCATTAAGACGCCCAGAGCACCAGTTTATCACAAGTTATCACTCACGGCATGAAAATGTTTGAAGACTAACATCAAAATACTTACCTGAACCCCCAAAGGTACCGTCTTCTTCCCCTTAAATACACAACATTTACCAAAGTATTGCTGCATGCAAATAGAAGACTTCTCTCTGTAAAAATGAAACTAAAGACACAGATCTGTACCTCTGAAACAAATAATACAATATATGTTAAGAAAAAAAAAAAGAAGAAGAAGATAGCAGGAGGGGAAGAATGAAGGGGGAGCGGGAGACGAACCATGAGAGACGATGGACTCTGAAAAACAAACTGAGGGTTCTAGAGGGGAGGGGGGTGGGAGGATGGGTTAGCCTCGTGATGGGTATTAAAGAGGGCACGTTCTGCATGGAGCACTGGGTGTTATGCACAAACAATGAATCATGGAACACTACATCAAAAACTAATGATGTAATGTATGGTGATTAACATAACAATAAAAAAATTTTTTAAATGAAACTAAAGAACTTCTTTGGGAAGAACAGTCACAAAGTTATCTCTACTCCTGACCTACAGGCTTAAGGGACCACTTATGGGAAGCGTGATTATGTAATTATGTTCTCTCATACAATTGTGACTCTCACATCAGCCTTCTACAACATGCAGCAATTAAGATGGGACAGCACAGAAACATCTATCTATCTATCTATCTATCTATCTATATATATATTCATACCAGCCATGAGGAACCACAGAAAACAGTAATCAGTACCCCTTTCTCTCTCTCTCTTTCATCCACCCTGTTAATTGGGAACTTTCTGATAAAAGGAAAGAAAATTTCAATGCAGTCGGAGTAGTTTTGCTGTTCATTCCAAATAATATTTCCCATTTTAGTAAGTCTAGCATTGTTTTTTCACTATTTTAACAGATGCCATTCACAAAAATGTTTTATTAAAGATATTGAAGAACACAAAAATATCTAACTTCAACCTAAATATCTAAACTATTGGACTAGCTACATATTACCAGAAAGGGTCTTATGTACCCAATCCTGTGTGTACATTTTTCCTAATCTCTGAGAAAGATGTTATGATCAATATTATTGCATCACAGAATGCAGCATTACTGTTGATATCTGTTAAGTTTCCAACAAGAATGAAAAGCTTAATTCGTAATAAACATTATGGGTTCTGAATTCAGGCAGAATTAGCTATATAACTTGATCAAGTTATAGCCTATCTAAACTTCAGTTTCCTTACCCATAAAATGGGAATAGTAAGAATACCTATAGAGACCTCACGAGACTTTGCATGATTATATGAGACATGCACATGAAAGCCCTCGGCATCATTCCTGACACACGGCAAGTATTCCGTAAGTATGAATTCTCATCATCCTCTATACTGATTACTGTCACCATAAATAATATCCCAGGCATTTTCCTGAGTGCTACATACTTTATCATAGGTTTTAGCATTTATACCCTTCACCAACCCTATGTGCTAGGTGGTTTTATTATTTATTATCATCCTCACTTTATCACTGAAGAAACTAGGTTCAGCTAGCAATTTTGCAGGTTCATACGATCAGCAAATGGCATAACCAGAACCTGAACCAAAATCTATCTGACAACAAAGCTCCTTAACAGATATAAGTCTTAACAGGTTCAAATTCCTCTAGAATGGGTAATAGCAGATTCATTACCCAAAAGACATGATAGGTGATATTCATACAAATAACTACGTTAACTTCTGAATGTTTCTTCCAAAAAGAGACAAACCAAAATCTCATCCCAATTCTTGATTTATTAGTTTATCTTTCATTTCTAAAAACAATTTCAGGGATAAAGGTGATGATTATGACAATACATCACATTTACATAACGCTTAGGTACAGTAACTAATTTGATTTTCACTACAATCCCATGGCTATCAGTAGATGAGAAAAATGAAAAGCCACAAATCCAACAAAAAAATGGAAGAAGGACTCAGGCCTAAGTCTTCCTGCTCCAATACAGAGCTATTTTTCACTATACCATGTAGACAAACAGATGGATTAATAAATGCTAATTAAAAACTAATCTCGGGGCGCCTGGGTGGCTCAGTCATAGGGCACCTGCCTTCGGCTCAGGTCATGGTCCCGGCGTCCTGGGATCGAGCCCCACATCGGGCTCTCTGCTCCGCGGGAGGCCTGCTTCTCCCTCTCCCACTCCCCCTGCTTGTGTTCCTGCTCTCGCTCTCTCTCTCTGTCAAATAAATAAATAAAATCTTAAAAAAAAAAAACTAATCTCAAGGGACACCTAGGTGGCTCAGTCGATTAAGCATCTGCCTTCAGCTCAGGTCATGATCCCACGGTCCTGGGATCAAGTCCCACGTCGGGGTCCCTGCTCAGCGGAGCCTGCTTCTCCCTCTGCCCCTCCCACTGCTTGTGCACGCTCTCTTCTCTCTCTCTGACGAATAAATACATAATTTTTTAAATAAATAAATAAAAATAAAAACTAATCTCAAGAAAAAACAAAACAACAGTCCACACATACCCATTCTCGTCAATGATCACAGCCTTAGAGACAAAGCAATGCTGCAGTCTCCAAACGACAGCATTTAAAGAAAGCAGAATAGATTTAGAGGAGCATAACAATGTTTAAAAAGGATGGCTACTGGACCTATAAGGAAGGCAGAGGATCAATCAGTCTCCAAGATAACAAAATAAATAAAATTACCCACTTGTACTAAAAGAAAAATGAAGGAACTATGGCTTAGGACTATACTGATGAATTTAACTTACATTAAGGAAGAACAGTCAGAATTGGTAATATACTGGTGGCAATACAAGACACAGTTCCTGCATCCAGAGCTTCCAGGCACAATACAAAATTATTTAATAAATATTGTTCAAATTAGTTAAGATACAATGTAGTGAGATAAAAGATATATGTTATGAATGTATATAAGAGAGCTCTGCTCTAAACAGGGAATAACTGAATATAATGTGTTCATTTACAGAAAGAAAAAGAAAAAAAAATAGGAGATGCCCCAAAATACAAGGAAAATAGTTATAGGAGGTATCAGTTTGCAGTGGAAAACTGCGCTCAGTTTCTAACTTAGGCTCCACTTGTTGCCTTTTTACCGTGTCCTATGCGTAGTAGCTACATGAATCATTTGACCTCTCAATAAATTGATCTTTTACAAGTACGCTGCTCATTAAAGGATTGGGATCCAAATTACACTTAAATCAATTTATTTGATCCGTGACTGATAAATTAATGATTAAAGATAGCTATTACATGGATAATTTCATTCAGTCTGTGTGTTTTAATTAGACTTACAGAATCACTGACAGTTTGAGTTGTTTATCTTGACTGAAATCAACAAAAGAAAGGTCTTACTTTACATTTCTTACATAAAAGGGTCAAGTTCAAGAAATTTAGTCAAAAAGCAAAGTTAAAACAGAAGAAAGAGAAGTTTTCTAAGAAAAAAATCTGAGCTGAGCTTAAAAAAAAATACTAAAGACTTTAATCAGGCTGTTACTGAGAACTGCTGCAAATATTCACATTCAAGTAATTTTTTTTTTGGCGCTGGCGTTATCAAACTTTAGTGCCAACACGACAACTAAAGTAGGCAAAGAACAGATTCCAAAAGGAATGTGTCCCTGTCTTGCAGGTAAACAGGTTTCAAAATTTAGTGGGTACTGGCATCACCCAGGTAGCTGGTAAGAACGTAGATTCCTGTGCCTAAAACAGATATTCTGAGGAGAGGCACAGGAAAACAGATTCTAATAAGCCCCTAATCCTGACACAGGTGAATAGTGGGCATTGCTTTGAGAAGCAACACAAGATTCCAGGCACTGTCCTAGGTACTCTTGTGTGTTCTTTCATCAAATCCTCATAAAACCACCTGAGGTAGATATTATCCTTATTTCATGAATGAGGAAACAAAGCCCAGGGATTAATTAAGATGGCTAAGATTAAACAACTAAAGAGAAAGAAAAAGGACAGAAGAGAAATTTACTTTATTAGGTAGCATTTTCAGAGGAACCTACATAAGGAAGCTGGCATTCTAAAAATCATTTAAAAAATAAAAATAACAGTAGATCAGAGAGTTCATCTTGTGTCAAAGATACAGAGAAAAGAAAAGCCATTATTAAAAATTAGAGGCATCTGGGTGGCTCAGTTGGTTAAGCGACTGCCTTCGTCATGATCCCAGGGTCCTGGGATCCAGCCTCACATCTGGCTTCTTGCTCAGCAGGGAGCCTGCTTCTCCCTCTCCCTCTACCTGCTACTCCACCTGCTTGTGCTCGCTCTCTTTCTCTCTGTCAAATAAATAAATAAAAATGCTTTAAGAGATAAAAAATAGGGGCACCTGGGTGGTTCAGTCGTTAAGCGTCTGCCTTCGGCTCAGGTCATGATCCCAGGGTCCTGGGATCGAGCCCCACATCGGGCTCCCTGCTCGGCGGAGAGCCTGCTTCTCTCTCCCACTCCCCCTGCTTGTGTTCCCTCTCTCACTGTGTCTCTCTCAGGAGAGATGACTTTATCCCTCTGTCAAATAAATTTAAAAAAAAAATCTTTATAAAAAATAAAAAAAATAAAAGATAAAGACAAAAATATTTGGAAGGTAATTTAGAGATTAAAAAATGATGTGTGGGTCCCACCTACAAAGATTCTGGTTTAATAGTTCTTGAGTGTATCCTGGCATCAGGATTTTAAAAACCTCCTCAGGTAATTCCAAAGTGCAGCCAAAGCTGAGAATGACTATCTTAGAGAATGCCCAAGGCTCAGGGCTGGGATGAAGAAGGAAGAGCAATGGGAAGAGTGAAAAGAGACCTACGGAGCTATTGGGCATAAATCGAAAACGAAAAAACTGGCTTGAAGACTGAGCAGAATTCCCAGGTTTTGTGAGAACAATGAAAATGTTAAGAGTCACTGCATTTAACAAATGAGAAACAAACCAGACGGGAATGTTAAGATAGGTTTTCCATGACTGGCAAACATGGTCAACTGGTAAAGACAACATTCTGCATTAGCAAAATCTTCAAGTGGAAGGCTTTCAGTCCTCTGAGGCTGCCTGCGTAACTACACCTACTACCATAAATAGAGGTACATGGACAACATAGTACAACAGTGTACAAATAGAGGTGGATTCCCCCACCACCACTTTTGCAGTGGTGTTTCCACACTGCCATCTAGTGGTCAGGATGGCAAGGACTGATTTGAACTGGAAATGATTTCTAGAGGGCTGTGAACTCATCTGGTTACAAGGCAGGTGGTAAAGAGCCTAAATTCGGGGCGTCTGGGTGGCTCAGTCATTAGGCGTCTGCCTTCGGTTCAGGTCATGATCTCAGGGGCCTGGGATCGAGCCCCGCATCGGGCTCCCTACTCCATGGGAAGCCTGCTTCTCCCTCTCCCACTCTCCTTGCTTGTGTTCCCTCTCTTGCTGTGTCTCTGTCAAATAAATGAATAAAATCTTTAAAAAAAAAAAGGAAAAAAAAAGAGCCTAAATTCAAGGGTTTAATCCTAAAGTTTTCCTTTAGAGTAGAAGATAGGCTTAAGGTACAGAGTGGTTTCTTTGGACGGTGATGAAAATGTTCTAAAATTGTGCTGATGGCTGCATAACATTTTGATGTACTTAATGCCACTGAATTATACATTTAAAATGGATAAAATGGCAAATTTTACATACTTTGTGTCACTTTGAATGGGTGAATGGCATGATATAGGAATTTTATCTCAAACTGTTACAAAAAAGGAGGAGGCAGGAAATATAGAAGTGATTCAAGAACTATAGAAAAGCTTAAAAAGGATGCCAGAAACCAATCAGTCCCCTCATTTCAAAACTTGTAAAATTGAGGCTCCACAGATTAAATTATTTACCCTACTCACCTAAACAGTAAAACCTCTGCCAAAAAAGGGGGGAAATTAACTTAATTAAAAGCTTTCTGTCTCCCAGTCCTGAGACGTGACTTTCCTTAAGCTGGATCCTCACCAGTGCCTGGAGATCTCACCCACAAGAATGGTTTCAAACAGCATAATATCACCATTATTCCAACAATTGAAGCTCAAAACCCCGAACTCATCCTTCACTCCTTCCTCACCTGATAATCAGTCACTCAGTGAATTGGGTCAACTCTTCTCTCAAATGGCATATCTTCTTTTTGGGCTACTGCCATCTTCCTAACTGAGGCCTTCCCTGCTTCACACCCAGAATAAAGCAAATTCTTTTGCTTCAGTCTTCCCACATCTCTCCTCACGCACATTCACAAAATCATACTGCTGCACTAATCTCCCAGAATTCCATGCACTTTGTACTACTACTCAAAATTTTTATGGGCTCATCAATACCTACAAAATAAAGTTCACATTCTTTTTACAGATTTTTATTCATTTGAGAGAGAGAGCACGAGCAGGGGGGGAGGGTGCAGAGGGAGAAGCAGACTCCCCGTGGAGCAGGAAGCCTGACGCAGGGCTCCATCCCAGGACCCTGGGATCATGACCTGAGCCGAACGCGGACGCTTAACCAACTGAACCACCCAGGTGCCCCTGAGGTTCACATTCTTTAGCCTGGTCGTCAAGGCCTCTGTATTCCACAGTCTATTCCACCCTTACCTCTTATAACCTTCCCTATAACACAAACAACACTCTGATACAGTCAAATTGTCTACCAGATAATCTATATACATGTCCCCATTAGTCCCACGGTCATTACCTGTGCCAATGATTTTCACTTTATCCTGTTTTTTTTCTTTCCCAACGGTTCTCAACTCAGGCTATGCATCAGACTCACCTGTAGAGTTTAAAGATGTGGCCCAGAAACCTGGATATTTTTCAAAATTCTGCAATTTTCACAAAAAGTGAAAACCAACTTATTCATAGACTTTAAGTCTTCTGTAAGGTGGTTACGTTTTCAGCACCTAAACAAAGTATCTCTTATTCAGTAGAAAAAAAAATTGAAATGAAATTGCCCAGAGAAACCATTACTTAGGGGCACCTGGGTGGCTCAGTCGTTAAAGCATCTGCCTTCGGCTCAGGTCATGATCCCAGGGTCCTGGGATCGAGCCCCGCATCGGGCTCCCTGCTCAGCGGGGAGCCTGCTTCTCCCTCTCCCACTCCCCCTGCTTGTGTCCCCTCTCTCACTGTGTCTCTCTCTGTCAAATAAATAAATAAAATCTTTAAAAAAAAAAAAAAAACCATTACTTAAGTATCTAAGCATTCTATTCTTGATCCCTGTACAACATAAATCTTTCTAATTAACACCTACTTCCTAACAAAAGGTAAACACAGTAACTGAAAAATGCTAGTAAGAATTAAATTTTGGTAAGGAGCAAGATGGTGGAGGAGTAGGAGACCTGGATTTTGTCTGGTCCCAGAAATTCAGCTCAATAGGGATCAAACCATTCTGAACACCTACAAACTCAACAGGAGATCGAAGAAAAGAACAGCAGCAACTCTCTGAACAGAAAAGCGACCACTTTCTGGAAGTTAGGATGTGGGAGAAGTGAATCCGAGGTGATATTTGGGAGGATAGACGGCGGGGAAGGGGGCCTCCGTCGGCCGCTAACAGCAAGTGACAGAGTAGCAGGGCACAAAATCGGAACTTTTAGAAGTCTGCTCCGCTGAGGGACGTTGCTCCAGTGTCTAAGCAGGTGGTGGAACTCTTGCTGGGACAGTGTGGTCTCAGGACCCTCGGGGTCACAGAAAGACCGGGGGTGCCTGAGTGTGGCAGAGCTCCCGGGTATCAGAGCAGGGAAGCCGGCTGCAGAGACGGAGCCCAGGCGCGGGCTCTCAGCTCCGGGTTGCCATAAACCGTGATCCGTGGCACAGTCGGGCCACTGCTCTTCCAGCAGGGACCCAACAAGCGGCAGATCCGGGGAGACTCACCTTCCTCCCCCGGGAGGAGCCGCGCGGGAGTGCACCACAGGGATCTGCTGGGTTTGGAGACTCCACACGGGGTCGGGTGCCAGAGATAGAAACGCACAGTCACAGGCCGGGTGAGCACGAAGTGCAGCCGGAGACCGGGGAGACGGGAGTGATCGACTGCTTTTCTCTGGGGGCGCACTGAGGAGTGGGGCCTCGAGTTCTCGGCTCCTCTGGGGCAGAAATTGGGAGGCCGCCATTTTCACTCTCGGCCTCAAAGCTGTATGGAAAGCTTGCAGGGAACAAAAGCTCCCGAGAGCAAACCCAAGCAGATTACTTAGCCCAGACCCCGCAAAGACATCTGAGAACCACGGCAACAGGCCCCTCCCCCAGAAGATCAGCAGGACCATCCAGCCAAGACCAAGTTTACCCATCAATGAGAACGGGTGAACTCCAGCACTAGGGGAATACTGCACATAGAATTCAAGGCTTTTTTCCCCCTGATTCTTTAGTCTTCCAAAGTTAATTTTTTTTAATTTTTTTTCTTTTTTTTTAATTTTTCTTTTTCCCTTTTTCAACCAATCCCTTTTTTAAAAATCTTTTTTATTTTTCATTTTTAGAGCCATATTCTATACCTTCATAGTAGTTAACCTTATTTTTGGTATATATATAAGTTGTTCTCTCTTTAAAATTTTGGGATACAGTTTCTTCTAACAGACCAAAACATACCCTAAATCTCTAGTGTATGGCTTTGTTCTAGTCTCCTCCCTGATCACATTCTCTCCCTTTTTTTTTCTTAATTTCTCTTCTTTCTTTTTTCAACCAACTTATCAATTTCTTTTATAAAATCTTTTATAATTTTCATCTTTACAGTAATATTCCATCCCTTCATCATATTTACCCTTATTTTTGTACATATATTTTTCTTTCTTGAAAATTTTGGAGGCAGTTTCTTCTAACAGACCAAAACATGCCCAAAATCTAGTGTGTGGCACTGATCTATTCACCAGCCTGATCATATTTGATCATATACATTTTTTTAATTCTTTTTCTTTTTATTTTCTTTTTTCGTTCCTTCCCTTTCTTTTCCCCTGGTTTCAGGTCTCTTCTGATTTGTTTAGTGTATATTTTTCTGAGGTCACTGTTACCCTGTTAGCATTTTGTTCTCTCCTTCATCCGTTCTCCTCTGGACAAAATGACAAGACGAAAAAATTCACCTCAACAAAAAGAACAAGAGGCAGTACCAGCTGCCAGGGACCTAATCAATACGGACATTAGTAAGATGTCGGAACTAGAGTTCAGAATGACGATTTTAAAGATACTAGCTGGGCTTGAAAAAAGCATGGAAGATACTAGAGAAACCCTTTCTGGAGAAATAAAAGAACTAAAATCTAACCAAGTCGAAATCAAAAAGGCTATTAATGAGGTGCCATCCAAAATGGAGGCTCTAACTGCTAGTATAAATGAGGCAGAAGAGAGAATCAGTGATATAGAAGACAAAATGATGGAAAATAAAGAAGCTGAGAAAAAGAGAGATAAACTACTACTGGATCACGAGGGCAGAATTCGAGAGATAGTGATACTATAAGACGAAACAATATTAGAATAATTGGGATCCCAGAAGAAGAAGAAA
>NW_027762612.1:0-4048 GCF_054177405.1 Leptonychotes weddellii
CCTGGGTGGCTCAGTCGGTTAAGTGTCTGCCTTCGGCTCAGGTCATGATCCCAGGGTCCTGGGATCGAGTCCCGCATCGGGCTCCCTGCTCAGCCAGGAGCCTGCTTCTCCCTCTCCCACTCCCCCTGCTTGTGTTCCCTCTCTCGCTGTCTCTCTCTGTCAAATAAATAAATAAAATCTTAAAAAAAAAAAAAAAAAACCTTTAAAAAAGAACATGAAGAGTTTAGGTCACCGAGACAAATAAACTGCATAATCTACCCATGTTTTACTCCCATTACTCAAGCATTATGTTATATTAATTATACTAATTTGTAAAAATGCCAATGCCAATATATATGTTAATTTACAATCAACATGATCAACAGAACCCCTAGAAGCAGACTTTTTAAGCCATCAAGTTGCTGTTTTTTTTTTTTTAAAGATTTATTTATTTATTTGAGAGAGCGAGAACGAGAGAGAGAGAGAGTACATGAGAGGGGGGAGGGTTAGAGGGAGAAGCAGACCCCCCGCCGAGTGGGGAGCCCGATGCGGGACTTGATCCTGGGACTCCAGGATCATGACCTGAGCCGAAGGCAGTCGCTTAACCAACTGAGCCACCCAGGCGCCCAAGTTGCTGTGTTTTTAATTGACAAGATTTTATTAATTTTTTGGCAAGACTTATTTTTGGCAAGATTTTTTAATAAACCAGACTGAAGAGAAAAAGAAAAGAAATAGGATTAAATTAAAACATGTGCCATTATTTAAAAGGAGTAATCGCAACTTTGTCACCACCAACAAAAATTAGACTTCTTACCTTGAAAGTATAAAGTGGGTCACCATTTTTCTAGAAAATGGTGTTGAAAGAGAAATCATTTGAACAAATTTGTTCAGTGAAACTCTGTGAGCCCATGGACAAAGAAAAGCTTTTATTTTTGAGAAAAGTAACATTTGTCCTTTGAAAATTCCAGCAATGAATAAGAAAAAAATATATTTTATGATTTTAGTGGGAGAAAGTCGGTTTAAGGGATTAAAAAAAATAAAATCACATTATTAAATTCTCTTGGTGTTTAAATAATTTATTTGATGTTTGCTACTTGTGCATTCATTTCGATGCTTGACACACGTATCTTCTGGACATGAAAAATAGTGGTCTATTTAAGAGACCTTAATGAATGACAATATTTTTGAAATGCACTTTATAAATACAAATATTTCAAAGCAAAGGGAGAAAACTGTTGAATGAGTAGACAATAAAATTCTGAACATTTCTGATTTACAAAAGTATGCCTACTTTTTTCACTAAATGAACACAACCACTTAAAAAAATATATGTGTGTATGTGTGTATACCCACACACAGTACAGAAACATATCAAAGTGGCAAATTTTTAGTGCACTGCCAAAGTGCTACAATAACTGTCATCCATAGACATTCACGTGCAAACACTACTGGACTAGTACACTACAGCAAATAAGAGAGCATTAGTTAGCCAAACTCTGTGGCAAAAACTTTTAAAGAATGAAAATAATGAAACAGAAATCTACTTCTCATCTGAACAGTGTAGAAAATAATCTCGTTTATCATGAATCATATGTGTGTGTGTGTGTATGTATGTATGTTACACACAGTATTATCTAAGATGAGAAAACAGGGGCAGGAAAACTATCCATTAAAAAAATAAGAAAAAGAAAAGAATGGCAAAGACTGGAATGCACATGCACATGCAAGGGAGTGGAGTGGTTAAGCAGAAAGTTAAAGAAATCAATTAAAGTCTGAAACAGCAGCTAGTTTTGACACTGGAATGAATCATGGAAGTTGGATGACTGGAAAAGGAGAGGTGAAAATAAATTCTCTTCTTTGTTTTAAGCTATGTATAGAACTGTCTGTCACTAGCCAAAGCCCATTTGGAATGTAAGTTGGCTAAACTGTCACAAGTCACAATACAGACTTTGCCAAAACTACTACACAGGGTTGTTCTGAACAACAAATAAGATACCAGTTGTGAAGATATTCCACAAAATTCAAAAGCTGTACTCATATAAGACAGACAGCTTACACAATAATCAGATTCATTCTATCCTTCCAACTCTGAGAAAATGCAAACAACGAGCTCTCCAGACCACAGAAAGGAGGAAACCTCTGCTCCATTATCAGAGCTTCATGCAACAGCAGGCTCCGTAATGACAGCAAAGTCTGACTTTGGAAGCAGAGCAAAGAAGGTGACAAACTGATCTAAGGGAAAGAGTTGCAGTATACCTGTGAGCAATGTCTCCATTCCTGGCATTTCCCCACAGAAATTCCTGGAAGGGGGCGGGATTATTCAATGGAAAAAATACAGATTCCCTATCCTGCCTCACTCTAACCCTCACAAAACTTACTGCCTAAACATTAATAGGATTAAATTATCTCAATTTCTCCCTTACAGCAGGAAGGCCTGAGGGGGTAAATATATTCATCAAAATATGCCAAAGCACATAATTCTTTTCCTTACGTATTAAAAACTGGAAAAGAAGAAAAGTTTAAAGTGTGTTAGCTATGTGTGTGCATTGCTATGATCATTTGACAGCTAGGAAACTCAGGCTTAGTGAGACTAATTTATTCAAGGCCACTTATCCCACACAAATTTGACCCTGGTCTTGTTTCACGTCAAAATTCTGGCTGACAACTTCAACAAAAACAAATCCTACCTTCATTAAAAAGGGTCAGGATTATAAATGGTGAGAATAGCCAACATATTTTTTGTTAACCTTTTTTCTTGTTAATTCTATCACTATTTAAGAAAATATTCTGGCATTGAATAATACTTCAATTAAACTTCTATAAATGCCTTAAACAGCATTTCCTCCTCCACTAATAGTAATCCTATAAGAACAACCCATGATATCAGAAACACAGGTAATCACCAATAAATGCATTCATCAGCAGCAGCTGCAAATATCACAAAAAAAGAGAGAACCAGACATTATGTATCACCTTATAAAAAGAATACAACATGACCTAAGAAATATTCCTGCCCCCAAAATCGTATTTCCATTCTGATCAAGTCTCTAGATCCATCTACCAAATTAAGGAAACAGAGGGTAAAGGAACTTAACACCACAAGGATGTAATCACAAAAATTTAAGGTTGTGGTAAATGCTACATGTGAAACAACCTATTTCTTCAACAAATAAAAGTGCTAAGAAAGAGACAAAGGGGAAACAGATGAAAAAGACACTTAAGAGAGTTACTGGAATTCTATATTAAAAATACTAAAATAAATAGCATTTATAAGACAATTGCAATTGGAATCTGATTGGATATTTATTGATATTAAGGACTTACTGTTAACATTAAGTATGATAATGGAATTGTAATTTTTTCCAAAAGAGACCATACTTTATAGAACTATATATAGAATAATTATGGTTGAAATGATGTAAAGTATGGTATTTATTCCAAAATAATTCTTGATGAGGGTTAGAGTAGGGATTAGACAAAACTGTTTGCAAATGGATAATAGATGAGGTTGGGTGCTAAGCACATGGCTGTTCATTATACTATTATGTACGTTTGAAAAAAAAGCACATGCAACACAATCACTAAAAAATGTCCTAATTTTTTTTCCAAAGATATAGCTTATTATCAAGGAATTACAGAGCTGAAAAGACCTTAGAAACAATCTATTCAAACCACCTCATTTTATAAATAAGGAAATTAAGGCTCAGATAGGTTAAGTGACTTACTCAGGGTCACACAACTTGACAGTTCCAGAGTCAAGATCATAATTTAAATCTCCAAACTTACAGCCCAGGGCGTTGTTGTTTTTCAAACCTATAAGGAATGACTGAATTTATTATTTATTTATTTTTTTTTTTGGAATGACTGAATTTAAACATTTAGTCCAGAATAGCCTAAAAATTGAGTGTAATTCATAAGAATAAGCCACGTGGCAAGGAATTAATAGTTCATACCAAAAATGAGCTGCCAGTCACTGTGATAAGATCTGTTTCTTTCTGAGAACCATGGTTTCCTGCTGGATTGGAGAATCCAAACTGGGTTTCTTCCTCCTGTCCGAAGAAGTCAGAGT
>NW_027762613.1:0-298 GCF_054177405.1 Leptonychotes weddellii
GTAGGAAGCATCTGCCTGTCTACATGTCTCTCTCTTGTTTTCTTTCACATTGGCTTCCTTCTCAGGTGTCTTTCATACCAGAGAGGTGGCTTCTAGAAGTCCCACACGTTCATTCTGCCAGCTCAGCAGGAAATAAAATCTCTTTCTGAGAGTCGGCCTGAGTGGACTAACTCAGGTCTCACACCCATTCCTGGGCCAATGGAAGAGTTCAGGAAGGTGGAAAGGATCTCATGCTCGCCCCGGAAGTTGACCCCATCTGACGACACAGACTGAAACTGCAGGAGAGGACTTCTTCAGA
>NW_027762614.1:0-298 GCF_054177405.1 Leptonychotes weddellii
AGAATTAAGACCAGGAGGTCTCTGAGACAGAGTGAGTAGGAATCAGTGAGCATTCGTCAGGATATGGGGAATGTTTGGAGAGAAATTGGTGTTGTGTGGTTTAGCTGTCCCTCTCTACATGGCCATTCCACTTCTAATGTGCACTCTGAAAGTTCTGGGACACGTTTTTACTAAGAAAAGAACTTTAATTTGTAGAAAGGCAAAAAAAAAATAATAATAATGGAAAGGAGACCAGGTTAGGGAGAATGGGTTGCAGCAGGATGAAGTTGCCACAGCCCTATGAATTTCCAGCACATCT
>NW_027762615.1:0-298 GCF_054177405.1 Leptonychotes weddellii
GACCCAGCCAGTGTTCAGCAAAAATAAATAAGCTAATACTAAATATTTCTTTGTCATTACATATGTTCTTTTCAATATGTTTTCATGCGATACCTCACGTAAGGCACTACAGCAGGTAGTGGAGGGACTGAAAGATAAATGATGACCTCTGCTCTCTGAAATTAATGGGATGGTCACATAACCTTATGTAGCGATAACCATAAGTCACTCACAAAATGTGATTAGTGTCAAAGGAGGTTATACTTACAAATTTGCTTTGAGAGTGAAGAGGGGCAAGTGATTGATTCTTTTCAGGGCC
>NW_027762616.1:0-298 GCF_054177405.1 Leptonychotes weddellii
CTGGAAATTTAATATGGATAACATTTTGGCTAGAATAATTCAGATTTTTTCTTCCAAATAATTAAAATTTCTACTTCTTTTAAACCAGTTGGAAAAAATCACACACACACACACACACACACACACACACACACACAGTCCAGTTATAGACACTGTATTGCTGCTATCTTCAGTAAGACATTTTCATTAGCATTTTGAGTAGAATTTAGAAGTTTTTTTTTAACCAAGTTTTTCTTTCTTCCTTCCTTTTTTTTTTCTTAAATTCAAACCAAGGATGATGTTCTAAGGAAGTAATATA
>NW_027762617.1:0-298 GCF_054177405.1 Leptonychotes weddellii
AATACCAATGTAGGCATTTGTGTTTATAATTACATTTCATAATTCATGTTCCTAAGTAAAACTGCAGGTTCACATGTCCACATGTAGTATTCTAAATGAAAAGATTTCATGCTAAAGACTGCAAAATACCAGGGCAGGCCATAAATCACCAGGATTAATTATATTCTACTCATAAAAACTTAGGTTAAAGTAAAGCTCATGAGAAAATTCATCATGTTTAGTGGATTAAACATTGCATGGGAACAGGAGACTTCATATATAAACATAATCTTTGGGGCGCCTGGGTGGCTGAGTTGGC
>NW_027762618.1:0-298 GCF_054177405.1 Leptonychotes weddellii
GGCGCCTGGGTGGCTCAGTTGGTTAAGCAACTGCCTTCGGCTCAGGTCATGATCCTGGAGTCCCGGGATCGAGTCCCGCATTGGGCTCCCTGCTCAGCGAGGAGCCTGCTTCTCCCTCTGACCCTCCCCCCTCTCATGTACTCTCTCTCATTCTCGCTCTCTCAAATAAATAAATAAATCTTTAAAAAAAAAAAAAGAAAAAGATATTTACTGAAGTAATAATACTGAAATGCTTCTGACATACATTAAGTGGAAAAGCAAAATACGAAGTTGTTTGTATGTTATGCTTAAAATCACA
>NW_027762619.1:0-298 GCF_054177405.1 Leptonychotes weddellii
CCCTTGCTTCCCTTGCCTTTGGCGATGTTTCTAGGAAGAAGTTGCTGCGGCTGAGAAGAATGAAACTGGACCATTTCCTTACACCACACACAAAAATATACTCCAAATGGTTGAAAGACCTCAATGTGAGACAGGAGTCCATCAAAATCCTAAAGAAGAACACAGGCAGCAACCTCTTGTCTACTTACAAGGATGGTTGTGATTACACAGAGAACCCACCTCGATAATCCAGGATAATCTCATCTCAAACTCCTTAATTTAATCACACCTGCCAGATTCCTTTTGCAATATAATGTAA
>NW_027762620.1:0-298 GCF_054177405.1 Leptonychotes weddellii
CAGTGCTCACCTAAGCCTGAGGACTATGTTCCCACACTCATCTTTGGGAGTGTGTGTGCATTTAAGAGGGTCGTGTGCAAGGAGGAGTAGCTTGTTTCATCTGCCTCTTCTGTGTGGCCGATGGCTTCCTCAAGGGGTTTCTGAATGAGTCGGGGGAGAGAGAAACCTTAACTGCCTTTGGTCGTACTCTTCTGGAGATTCTGCAGGCACGGCCTCATGGAGCCCTGCTCTCAGTCCCAAATAAAGAATTTAGAAGAGCAATATTCTCTGCCACCTACTAAAGTCCTGCCGAGGGAGA
>NW_027762621.1:0-298 GCF_054177405.1 Leptonychotes weddellii
ATGAATCAGCAGGGCAGTGTCTTCTACTGGCTGCTGGAGAACCAGCACATGCCCGCATGAGACCGTATAATGAATCATCATAGTCAATAACTCATAACAGGTTCATTCCAAGGAAAAGAAGTAATGGACTCCCAGGGCAGCACTGGCTTTGGAGCTGGTTCAACACACAGCCTAGAACCGGAGACACAGTCAGAGACCCTAACCTCGGAGAAGACTCACATACCCCCAGAGCAAACGTCATTTCTGGACCAGGACAAGGCAGACAGGATGCAGTGTGGGAAATCAGAGAGGACGAGAA
>NW_027762622.1:0-298 GCF_054177405.1 Leptonychotes weddellii
AGAACTTAGCAATGAGCATAGCTCCAAAAGCACAGAAGGTACATTTTAATGAGCTCTTCAGTGATGTTTCTTGCATCTGCTAAAACAAATTAGGTCAGAATAAGATTGAAGTGAGCTTCAAGTGCTTCAGCATCTAACAAACTGATTTTATCATATAGAAAACAGGAAGAAGTGAAAAGGACCTGAAGAATAAGAAAGTCCTTAAATTCCTGCACTTTATTTTTTTCTTTTATTTTTTTTATTATGTTATGTTAATCACCATACATTACATCATTAGCTTTCGATTTGTGTTCCATGA
>NW_027762623.1:0-4048 GCF_054177405.1 Leptonychotes weddellii
CCTGGGTGGCTCAGTTGGTTAAGCGACTGCCTTCAGCTCAGGTCATGATCCCAGGGTCCTGGGATCGAGTCCCGCATCGGGCTCCCTGCTCTGCGGGGAGCCTGCTTCTCCCTCTCCCACTCCCCCTGCTTGTGTTCCCTCTCTCGCTGTGTCTCTCTCTGTCAAATAAATAAATAAAATCTTTAAAAAAAAAAAAGATTTTGGAGATTTTTCTTCTTTTTCTATAGTATGTAACAATTTGAACAGCTCTGTGATTGTCTTCTCTTTAAAGGTTTGGTAGAATTCCCCTGTGAAACCATGTAGTGCAGTGGTTTTAATTGTGGTCATTGGGACCCTTGCTGAGGGGCCATGGAGGGGACAAGTGTAATCTAAATGACAGACAGTATTTGATCCACACCAGGGCACACAGCTGGAGCCGGAGCAATTATATGATTTAAAACATTTTAATTCTAGTAAATTTTTAATACCATGAAATTATAAAGATTAACTCGGTTTTTGTTGTTGCAAGAGTCAAAAAGCTTTAAAGTTTTTTTCTTTTACTCATTTCATGCTCTAGTCTTTTTCAGGGATCAAAATGTGTTGGACCACTTCCCAAACATGTATTCTGCCTTTCTTGGCTCTCAGAGCTCTAAAGATGTGTCTGGTTGCTCCAGGCCATAGTGATAAACCTCCCTTCAATCCCCAAAGTTAATCTCCTATAAAATTTGACATTTGCTCATCAAACATAATTCCTATTTCTGGGCTGCTTACCTGTGCTGTTCTCTCCCAAAGGGAGAGGGTTTCATCTCTTTGATTAATCCTATAAGTGGAGTAAATGTGATCATTAGGAATAAAGATGAAAGCAAGATGGGGAGGCAGAGCATCAAATTTACACTCCAAAGCTTAAAATTAAAGCAAAACAGACAAACAAAATTCCAGTAACAGCAACAGCCCAAAACTCTTTCAGGAAACAGTGTGCTATTTATTAATAGGCTTTTTTCTCATTTCCCCTTCTGAGGGTAAAATCACGCAGAGAGACCCTGATGCACAGACAAAGGACCTCAGGTCGAAAGTGACCTTTCTGAGGTGGACTGGTTTCAAAGGAAGTATGGGGTGTAGAGTGTAATTTGGGGGTTCAAAGTAACAGGAGACTGAGGGCATCTGAATTGGAATCCTACCCTGCCCTCACAAGCCTGAAAAGAAGGTGGGAGTCAAGTTCATTGCCAAGATCAGAAGTGCTTGAATTTCAGGATATTGCCAGTATGTACCTCTACTATGGGACTGATGTGATTTTGCTGGCTAATGAAGTTAGTTAGCCATTAATTAGTGGAAGCTACAAATTCTAGTTGCCCACATTCATGTCTATCTCATGTGCATATTGTAATCTCCTTGAGGATGGGTATTATATTTTTATTTATTTTATTTTTTTAAAGATTTATTTGAGAGAAAGGGGGGGAGAGAGAGAAAGAGAGCACGAGCAGGGGGAGGGGCAAAGGGAGAGGGAGAAGCAGGCTCCCTGCTGAGCAGGGAGCCCTAGGGGTCTTAATCCCAGGACCCTGAGATCATGACCTGAGCTGAAGGCAGACGCTTAACTAAGCCACCCAGGAGCCCCGAGGATGGGTATTATATTTTTAATCTTCGATTTCTCAATGCCTGGCACAGAGTACATGCTCAATACATGAAAGAAAGAATAAAATAATTAAAATAATGGTTTACATGAATCCTTCCTTTCTTTCTCCCTTCCTCTCTTTCATTCATTCATTCATTCATTCATTCATTCTTTCTTTCTTTCTTTCTTTTTCTTTCTTTCTTTCGTATGTGGGTTAGGCCCTATGCTGGGTGCTGGTAATAGATCAGAGGACTTCCCTGGTCTCCGCCCTAATGGGTTTGTGGTCCAACGGCACAAGATGTTCAAACGCCAGAGATGGTCAGAGGAGGGACGGTGGATGTGGGCTCAACCCTCGCCTAGAGAAGCTTCCCACTCGCTGTCCGTGGGACCTGCAGAGCGCAGAGCAAAAGAGTCTTGGGGGAGATGACTCAGATTCTGGGGGCCTCTCACTGCCTCTGCCCTTGTGCAGTGAGTACTGATGCTCTCCTTGAGTAAGAAGAAAGCCAGGGCGCCCACCTCGACCGCCGCTCACAGCCCCAGGCCCTGTGAGCAGGGATTGTAATCTGCACCCCGGCTGTTACAGGAGAAGGACGACCAACAGAGACTGGAAGAAAAACTCCCGGCTTGCGCAGATGGTGGGGGTGTGGTTTCCCGAGGCAAGAGCTCCAAATCAGGCGGCGGCGGCGCGCCCCCTGCTGGATCCAAGGTCGTTCTGCAACTAGCGCCGCATTAACCAAGCCAGGTGGGAAGAAGGCCCCCCAGACTCTAAAGTCAGAACAAGAACTTTCCTTGTTCCTTCTAAAAGTAGAAAACAAATCTCCAAGGGGAGAAAATCTACCAAGGCAGATTCAGGGACCCCTATATCCCGTACCTCCTGGGGGAATCAGGAAGGAATCAGGAATGGATAAGTGGTAAACAAAACTCCATCTTGTAGCCCTGGCTACCCACTCTACTGACCCAACTCACTACCCCCTTCGATTCCCATTTTGGGCTCACCCTGAGAAAAGTTACATGAATTATAAAACATTCGTCTCCCTCTTTTTTCTGCAAATAAAAGGACCCTCGGTGTGGGTAATAATACAAATAGCATCACTTGTAAGAGGTATGTCTAGCTTACTGGCATCTCCCTTCTCCCACTCCTACAACAGCATATAATTTGAGGATTTTCTTAAAAGAAAGACTTTAACGCCCCCAGCTAATCTTTTCCAAACAGCGATAATTATAAATTCCAAACAAAACTTCGAGGCATGTGAACCTCTCTCAGGCTTTTCATTTCAATAGATCTGCTAATTAAAAGCTATAATTTAACAAATAATGACCTAACCATCTCACTTTGAAACCAAACAAAAACCTACCACTAAAACGTTGGACTAGATAAAGATAATGAATCCAGGCTCAATTCAGACTCCTGCTGGGCCCATGCTGGCCCCCTTCCAGCAACAGGCCTGACGCCTTTGATTAGAAGCAATAGTTTTCCAAACCATTTGGAGCAAACTCACTACAGGGAGGATAAGTGAGCAATTTGTGAGGCTAAGTGTTTTTTTGGACCCACTCCCACAGCTGATGGAGCAGGATGGAATATTTATCCCTTCCTTGCCCTCATTCATTGTCACTTGGTCAATTTCATTTTCTCCCTGACCCTTCTTGGGCCCTCGGGGGAGAAAGTTGTTTCTGAGTAACAAGCAGGAAGGAATTGCGAAAAGGAAAACTAGCGATGAAATGGGGTGAGGCTCACTGCATACAGCATCCTCAGTGGTTAATAAAATAATAAACGATGAGAGCAAGATTACTCCCCACCTACCACGCCCCCTCCCTGAGCTGGGAATTGGGCATATGTGCCAGCCTAAAAATAGCCTAGTGTTCTGGAACCTCCCCCGCAGCTCAAGCGCACACCAGTCGCCAGTGTGTGCCATCCGTCCGCTCTGGGGAGCGCTCGTTCTCCATGGCAGGAGGGCTGCAAACACTGGCCCAGTCCTGGAGTCCTGGAAAGGGGAGCGAATTGGGTACATCCAAAAGGCATAGGGAGGGGCAAAGGGCTCCCCGTGGAGCTGAGACAGGAGGAGTGGGTACTGGGTGAGACCCCAGGGGAACACAAAGCTTGGACACTGAATCTATCTGTAGATGTAAGGAGGCAGGACCTGCCACGTGTATGCACGTCATACTCCCAGATCATCCTGGACTGTTACCTCCCTCGGAACTGCTCCTGCTTTGAAACCTTAAACCCTAAGGTCCCTCTCTCTTGAGCACAACTCCTGTCCATTATCTTCCTCTCCCCATTGTTCTACCTGTAACCTGTTCCTCAGCCTTAAGTAGACCTGATAACAGTTGTCACCCCCACCTCCTCCTACTCCACGCTACCATTGAATGCTTACTATGTGCCCAGCACTTATGCTAAGTACCATACGTGGATTGATTAATTCTCGCAGCAACCCTAAAGCAATAGTAACAGTTTTTTTTTTT
>NW_027762624.1:0-298 GCF_054177405.1 Leptonychotes weddellii
ATTTTTATTGTGTATCAGGCACTGTGATTAAGCATTCTGCATGTATTTATCCCATTAATTGTCCTGTTTCACAGCCAAGGGGCGTTAGGCTCAGGAGAGTTGACCAATTTGCCCAAGACCCACAGCTAATGAAGAAAAGACAAACTAGGGGGCTGGGTCTGTGGCTTATCCCACCATACTGCCTCCCCCACCCTGCAGCAAGTCTTGGTCTTTGGTTAACACTATTTGTCAAATATAAATTTTGTCATTTCTCAAGTGTATCATTATAACAGCCCAGTAGTTGGGATCTCTATCTCTC
>NW_027762625.1:0-298 GCF_054177405.1 Leptonychotes weddellii
TAAAAAAAACCCTGAAGTCCTGTCTCTGAAAAGTCATTTCAAGTTCCATTCAGCTCAATAGAGAATGCTGCACAATTCGACTCTGAGCTGCTGTGAAAGCTGGGCATAGGAATTTGGCTGTCAAACACTCAGATGAACTTGTGTGCGTGATTCAAACTGAAAAGTTAACCAGCTTTACAGAAGTGATGATAAAGCCAATTGGAAGGACAAAAGGCAGTGAGAGCCTGGTGCAAGGCAGGCTTCCTTCCGGTGAAGGTGGTCCTATTCTGCAGCAAATGCTTCCCTTTGTCTCTAGTCA
>NW_027762626.1:0-298 GCF_054177405.1 Leptonychotes weddellii
GAGACCAAGTGAGTTACAAAGCACATATGGTGGGGCCCCCCCAAGCTGGCTCAGTTGGTAGTGCATGCGACTCTTGATCTTAGTGTTGAGAGTTCAAGTCCCACATTGGGCCAAGAGCTTACCTTAAAAATAAATAAATAAATAAAAATAAAAGACCCACTCATTCTTTTTTTAAGATTTTATTTTTTTTAAGCAATCTTTACACCCAACGTGGGGCTCAAACCTACAACCCCAAGATCAAAAGTCACATGCTCCACCAACTGAGCCAACCAGGTGCCCCTAAAAGATCCACTCTTTA
>NW_027762627.1:0-298 GCF_054177405.1 Leptonychotes weddellii
TAATCTAACCAGGATGCAGTCCTTGGGGTGCCTGCTCTTTTTCCACAGTTTACCCTTTCTCCCAGTGTGTACCCCTTCTGGCATGAATCAAAAGTCCTCGGGTATTTATTAGCACCCATCATCCCCAGCAGCCCCTGAACTTTACTTTTCTCTCTGTGTCATTGTGAGGCTCCTGAAAGCTTTGTTGCTCAGGTTCTCGGCCACAGATACTGCTTTTGAAGTCCGCAGTCACCTTGAGGGGGAAAGCTTCAAGTGCTGGGCTCGCATACCTTGTTTTCCTGTTCTTCTGCATCTCCCA
>NW_027762628.1:0-298 GCF_054177405.1 Leptonychotes weddellii
ATCTGGTGGCAATAAAAACTCTTAGCAAGCCAAGAGCAAAACGGAATTGCCTTAGCCTGGTAAAGGATATAAAATATCAAAAGTAAATATGTTTAATGGTCAACTATTAGTTGATTTCCATTATGTATTCCACATTCCATAATGTATTTCCATTAAATTCAGGAATAAGACACCATGCCTGCTATACCTACTCTTGTTTACCCAGCAAGTGTAGGTCCTGGTCCTTTTTGTTTTTCTACATTCTTTTTTTTTTTATTATTCTTATGTTAATCCCCATACATTACATCATTAGTTTTAG
>NW_027762629.1:0-298 GCF_054177405.1 Leptonychotes weddellii
GATCATATTTTAATTAGGTTTTTTCATATTCTTGAATTTTGAACATTTTTAATAGTTTCTGGATACAAGTCCTTTGTCAAAAACAAAAATTTGCATGTGTTTTCTCCTAGGCTGTGACTCATCTCATTTTCTTAATGGAGTCTTCGACAAAGCAAATATTTTTTATTTTAATAAACTTCAATTTATTAACTTTTTTTTTGAGAGAGAGAGTGCAAACAGGGAGAGGGATAGAGAGAATCTCAACCAGGCTCCATGCCTAGTACAGAACCCAACACAGGACTCAGTCTCACAACCCTGA
>NW_027762630.1:0-298 GCF_054177405.1 Leptonychotes weddellii
ATCATTTTTGGCTTTAAATAACTCTTAATTTCCTAATTTGGGATTTTAACTAGATGTTGAGGTTTTGAGAATATTTCTAATATATATTTTTTGGTCTAGCAGTTTCTTTCCCCTTCTGACTAGACTCTACCAATGGCTTTCTCCTGCATTGTTCTCTGATCTTTTACAGATAAATTAATGAAAACAGTTATGCATTGGGTTTAGGAATGTAGTAGACTTGACCTTAAATGATCACATTGTAGAACAAAGGGATGAAGGCAAAATCTAAGCAGCCAGACAACTTCGATGCATTTTTGGC
>NW_027762631.1:0-298 GCF_054177405.1 Leptonychotes weddellii
TGTCCAGGTCGCGGAGGTAAGGGTGCTGGCTGGTTTATTTTTTCCTGCAGGAATGTCAGGACTGTCTTTAAGGTTAGGCTGTGATGATGGACTTGGAGGGTGGTCTGCTTTAGAAAATAAAAAATAACTTTATCTCTATTAACTGAACTATATATTTTGAATATACAAATTCTCTCTCTCTCACACACACACACACACATACACACACTCACACACATGAATGCTTCTATTCATGCACATTTTCCCATAGCTTTTCGAAAACTGTTGAAAGCTCAGTCACCAAATCAGTTATGAAAAA
>NW_027762632.1:0-298 GCF_054177405.1 Leptonychotes weddellii
GGATGCTGGCCCGAGAAGCCGAGGTGAAGACCCGGCCCCGCAGGCCGAGCTGCTGAGCCTTGGCGCTGAGGATCTGCAAACAGGAGAGCAGAGAGCAGAGTGGGGCCTGGTCCCCCCGCTCTTGCTAGCCCCGGGCCCAAGGAGAGAAAAGGCAGCGCCCACCCCCTGCCCCACATCTCCCGGGGCACTGGGACCCCCATGTACAACCCCACAAGGTTCACTATCCCTGCCAACTGCAGAAAGTACCTATTAAATCCACATCTGGGGGCCTGATAAGCCAGGGGCACCCGCCATCCCC
>NW_027762633.1:0-298 GCF_054177405.1 Leptonychotes weddellii
ATGTAAACATATAGCCATGTCCTTAGGTTCTTCAGTTGTAGTTGTGACTAAGTGTTTATACGTAGACATTCACGTTTTTCATCCGAAATCATCTTTTATTTCTTTATGTTATAATTAGGACATTTTGGTGTGCTTGAACTTTATGTGTGTAGGTGGATGATATAATCATTTGCAGGCAATAAAGGAAGAATTACAAGATATTTGTTATAAAAAGAAGGTGTTTGGTCAGAAAAGATTAAGAACCCCTGTCTAGACCAGGGCACCATTTTCATTGGTTCATTCATTCATTCATTCATTC
>NW_027762634.1:0-4047 GCF_054177405.1 Leptonychotes weddellii
GGTCAAATAATCTTTGACAAAGCAGGACAAAATATGCAATGGAAAAAAACAGTCTCTTCAATAAATGGTGCTGGGAAAATTGGACAGCCACATGCAGTGGAATGAAACTCAACCATTCTTTAACACCATACACGAAGATAAACTCAAAATGGATGAAAGATCTCAATGTGAGACAGGAATCCATCAAAATCCTAGAGGAGAATACAGGCATTAACCTCTTTGACATCAGCCACAGCAACTTCTTTCAAGATACATCTCCAAAAGCTAGTGAAACAAAGGCAAAAATGAAGTTTTGGGACTTCATCAAGATAAAAAGCTTCTGCACAGCAAAGGAAACAGTCAACAAAACAAAGAGGCAACCCACAGAATTGGAGAAGATATTTGCAAGTGACATTCAGATAAAGAGCTGGTATCCAAGATCTATAAAGAACTTCTCAAACTCAACACCCAAAAAACAAAGAATCCAGTCAAGAAATGGGCAAAAGACATGAACAGACACTTCTCTGAAGATGACATACAAATGGCTAACAGACACAAGAAAAAATGTTCAACATCATTAGCCATCAGGGAAATACAAATCAAAACCACAATGAGATACCACCTTACACCAGTTAAAATGGCTAAAACTAACAAGGCAAGAAACAGCAAATGTTGGAGAGGATGTGGAGAAAGAGGAACCCTCTTACACTATTGGTGGGAATGCAGTTTGGTAAAGCCACTCTGAAAAACAGTATGGAGTTTCTTCAAAAAGTTAAAAATAGAGCTACCCTATGACCCACTAATTGCACTCCTGGGTATTTAACCCAAAGATACAGATGTAGTGAATAGAAGGGCCATATGCTTCCCAATGTTCTTAGGATCAAAGTCCACAATAGCCAAACTGTGGAAGGAGCCAAGATGCCCTTCAACAGATGAATGGATAAAGAAAAAGTGGTCCATATATTCAATGGAATAATACTCAGCCATCAGAAAGGATGAATATCTAACTTTTTCATCAACATTCATGGGACTGGAGGAGATTACGCTAAGTGAAATAAGTCAAGCAGAGAAAGTCAATTATCATATGGTTTCACTTATTTGTGGAACATAAGGAATAGCATGGAGGACATTAGGAGAAGGAAGGGAAAATGAAGGGGGGGAAGTCTGAGGGAGAGATGAACTCTGAGAGACTATGGACTCTGAGAAACAAACAGGGTTTTAGAAGGGAGAGGGTGGGGGGATGGGTTAGCCTGGTGATGGGTATTGAGGAGAGTGCATACTGCATGGAGCCCTGGGTGTTATACAAAAACAATGAATCATGGATCACCACATAAAAAACTAATGATGTAATATATGGTGACTAACATAACATAATAAAATAAAATTTAAAAAAAAATTAAAAAAATAAAATGTGTTCTATTTCACCAGCTGCTTTCCTTTTTTTCCCTTGGTCCCTGCATATCTGCAGGTATTTCTATGGCAGAAGGGATGAGATGAAGCACTTCACCCTCATTGAGCTCCAGGCAGCATCAGTCTTGTAGTGAACATTATATATCCTCATGAAAGCCATTAGCAGGAGTCACACTGAGTAAGCCCTCTTAGTGTGGGCTGCATTTTGAGTTATACTCCAAAGAGCTGTATTTTCTGATCAGTCAAGTAAATCAGATGTAGAGATGCCTATGTTCTAATGCCCTGAAGTCTCAAAATGTTTTTGTTCCCCACCTTACCTTTATGGGGGAGGAGGTGGGATGGGTCCACAGAAGGGTGGAGGGACCATCTAGTAAGAGATTGACAGAACTGTGTAAATCTCCTTTCCATTGAGAAGTGACAGATCTACTGCCCTTTAGCAGACTTGTTGGGCAGACCGACAAGATGAGCCATCAAGACCTTTTAAAGGGGTGGCAGCCCCTTCTTCAAGGTCTCTCCACATGACAACCACCTGACACTTCCCTTCCTCCTCATTTTTCCTGTTCATCACTCTCAATCCTTGACAGTTGTTTATAGCTTTCCCCCCTCTATTTTTTTCCTTTCTTCATATTGTAGCGTTTTTCTTAGGCTGTATTCTGAAACCCAACATTTACATATGTTCCAGCCCATCAGCTTTCTTCATCTACCCATCTGCCCAGCAGCTCCAGCCTCCCTCAATATCTGGAAAGTTCTTTACTTCCCAGAGAAGTAAATGCTGGCACATTACTGGGGAAAACGATTTCCAGAGTTAAATGTCAGGAGTCAGCCTCAGTAACTGATGCTCAACCACTGACTTTCTTTGGGGCTCTCAGCTGCAGTGAAAGATTCTGTGCTATTTGGCTGTAACAAGAGCATGAAAAATGGCCTCCCACATATTTCTGGAAAAAAAAATCCAAGGGATTTATCTCAGAGCCTACAACTCACAAATTGCTCTGATAGTTTAGGAACCCACAGAAGATACTCGAGCTGTTTTCCAGAGTTTTCACTGTGCAAGGTCATTGTCCAGGTATAGGACTTAACACTGTTGACATTGGGACTTTCACTCAACAAAATCCACATCTTTATTCTTGCCCCTTATTTTAGGCTTGCTTCTCCAATTTTCACTTTATTCCAACACTAAGGCAAATACAGTCACATTTACTTTAGGGCAAAATCAGTTTTTCAGAATTATTGTGCCATTTCAACCAGATTATCTAGATTAATGATGTGGTCAAAATAAGTTTCTGTATAATGTCTACTAAAACTGCTTCCAGGAAGCGGAACTCTACTCCACAGCATTTCCTCTAAGCATTGTAGCAACAGTAATGTAGACATTAGTCATAACTGGGATCCTAAATGTTTTCTCATTGCCCTTTCCAGTGCCTTCTGAATCTCCACAGGCTTCACAAGAAATGTCTTTATCACATTTCCCCCGAGTCTGAAAGTCTGTAGCTTCACCTTCTGACTAACTAGGAATCTCTATCATTTTCTAATATTTTTCTTTTTCAAATTTTTATTTAAATTCTAGTTAGTTAACAGATAGTGCTATCTATAGCAAATATTAATTAGCCAATATTATTAACCGATATTAACTGGTTTCAGGAGTAGTATCTAGTGACTCATCATTTACATATAACAGCCAGTGCTCATCATAAGTGATGTCCTAAATATCCACCACCTATTAACCCCTCCTGCACCCACGTCCATTCCAGCCACCTTCAGTCTGTTCTCTAAAGTTAAGAGTCTCCTATGGTTTGTTTCTCTCTTTTTTTCTCATTCCCCTATGTTCATTGTTTTGTTTCTTAAATTCCACATATGAGTGAAATCATATGGCATTTGTCTTTCTCTGACTGACTCATTCCACTTAGCATAATACACTCTAGTTCTATCCATGTCCTTGGAAATAGCAAGATTTCATTCTTTTTAATGGCTAAGTAATATCCCATTGTATGTATACCACATCTTCTTTATCCATTCATCAGTTGATGCATATTTGGGCTCTTTCTATAGTTTGGCTATTGTTGATAATGGTACTATAAACATCGGGGGGCATATACCCCTTTGAATCTGTATTTTTGTGTCCTTTGGGTAAATACCTAGTAGTGCAATGGCTGGATTGGAGGATAGTTTAATTTTTAATTTTTGAAGGAACCCCCCCCCCCATTCGGTTTCCAGAGTGGCTGCAGCAGTTTGAATTCCTACCAACAGTGTAAGGGGGTTCTCCTTTCTCCACACCTTCACCAACATCTGTTGCTTCTTCTTTGTTAATTTTAGCTATTCTGACTGGTGTGAGTTATCTCATCTTTTGATTTATATTTCCCTGATGATGAGTGATGTTGCACATCTGTTCATAGACCTGTTAAACATATGTATGTGTTTTTTGGGGAAAAAATGTCTATTAATCTTTTCTGCCCATTTCTTAACTGCATTATTTGTTTTTTGGGTGTTGAGTTGATAAGTCTTTTATGGATTTTAGGTACTATTCCTTTATCAGATATATCATTTTCAAATATCTTCTCCCATTCCAAAGGATGCCTTTAGTTTTGTTGATTGTTTCCTTCACTGTATAGAAGTTCTTATCCTGAAGAAGTCCCAATGGTTCATTTTTTTGCTTTTGTTTCC
>NW_027762635.1:0-298 GCF_054177405.1 Leptonychotes weddellii
CTAAAAAGGGAAATGCATTGGGTTATTTAGTTCTGATATCCTGACAGAAAAGAAGCACACACTTTGATCTGGAGAGAAACTTTCCTGACCCCTATACACGACAGGTGCATTACTCCTAAGGAAATAGTTAAGATGCTCCTTGCTACTCCTACAGTCACAAATTAATACAAGAAGAGATCCTTGATTTCTGTCTCTAAATAAATGAATTGGAGGGGGAATTTGTACCATTTATGCTTCACTGTGATTTCTAAGAGTGAGAAGAATTGCCCCTTCAGAAGTTCCTGAGAAACACAGCCAA
>NW_027762636.1:0-298 GCF_054177405.1 Leptonychotes weddellii
ACATCTTAGGATAATATTGTTGTGGCTGTTGATGTCGTATGTAAATATAAAATATGCTGGTATCTGCCCTGAATCCCTCAATTGTCCTTATTATTGTACTCCGACTTGTAGATTTTATATAGCATGGTCAATTTTAAGAGCCCTACAAAGGAGTTCAGAATTGGTGGAATCCATATTATGAATCCATTTTATACCGTACCGGTTTCTCTATAATTAAAGACATTTCTCATTTTCCTGAAAGATTCTTCGGTTGAAATGTCTACGGTTAATTTTTTTACTTTTTTCCTAAGGCAATATG
>NW_027762637.1:0-298 GCF_054177405.1 Leptonychotes weddellii
CGAGAGGGCCCGGATCCCTGTGCCAGGGAGACTGTGCTGAGGCAATGGGAAGACAGAAGACAAGCTGTGTCAAGGTACCAGCCAGGAGAGCAGCACGCGGAACCGGGGTGCAGGCCATCTGCAACAAAGCCCCTGATGAGAAATGGGGCGGTCCTCTCCTTGTGCCCAGTGGGGACTCTGAACAGACACTGCTCCAGTGCCAATGTCTCGGAGGATGAGACGGCAGCCAGGTCAGATATCCAGGCGTCCCTGTCTGCACCCAGCAAGAGAAGCTCAATAAACACATGTGGAATCCATA
>NW_027762638.1:0-298 GCF_054177405.1 Leptonychotes weddellii
AAATAAAAATCACGTAGCATATCTCTTCTGGCTTTCAGACATTATGCTTTTGTTCTTGCAATGTTTTAATTCACTCATCTTTGTCCATACCAAATTATCACCTGTCTTTAGCAAAGTCCTCATATCTTTTGTCTTTGTCTGTGATTACTCCATCTTATTTTATATGTGAATTCTTATATATTCTTTGCCATACAACCTAATTTGAATTAATCTTATACTGCTTGTTGATATGACTTATACTATTTTACTGAACTAAAATAGATTTTTGGATTCCTCAGTTATGCTTAGATGGTTATGG
>NW_027762639.1:0-298 GCF_054177405.1 Leptonychotes weddellii
CATTTACCACCAGCTTCCCTAAGGGCATTGAGATAGGTAGAAGTTATTTTTTAGATATAATTTAATAGCAGAATTGTGTTTCTTCACAGTCCAGTACATATGGCATGTTTTTGTGATTTTGTTTATCTAACATTATCATTAAAACACATATACAAGAACTATAAATGACCATAGATGAGAATACAAATTTGTTTTTTTTTATCACTGAATCATTCTAGTTTGTGTACAAAAATAAATTTTATTCTAAAAATAAGTGCAGATGTGAACAATGAACAGATCATAGAACTCTTATATATAA
>NW_027762640.1:0-298 GCF_054177405.1 Leptonychotes weddellii
GCAAGCCAAATTCAACTCTCAGTAGATGCAGAAAAAGCATTAGACAAAAAAATTCAACATCTGTTTATGATAAAAACTCTCAACAAACAGGGTATAGCGGAAATATACTTCAACATAGCAAAGGCCATATATGACAAATCCACAGCTAACATTATACTCAGCAGTGAAAAACTGGAAGCTTTTCCTCCAAGATCAGGAAAAGACGAGATGCCCATTCTTGCCACTTTGATTCAACATAGTACTGAAAGTCGTAGCCAGAGTAATTAGGCAAGAAAAAGAAATAAAAGGCATCTAAATA
>NW_027762641.1:0-298 GCF_054177405.1 Leptonychotes weddellii
AAAAACAGAACAGCAGCTACTGTCTACTGTTACCGTCACTCCACACAAGAAGTGGTATTTGGACGGAGAAAGGGCTGGAGGCGAGGAAAGGGTGGCCCTGTCGGTAGGGGTGGGCAGCTGGGTCCAGAGCGCTCAGCCCCCTCCAAATTGTCACCTCTGGGAGCCGGAGCTAACAGTCCCAGCGTGGGCCTGGGGCTCAGTGGGGCTCTCCCAGGGGGCTTGGTGCCCGCCCCCCTCCCTTCGCTGGGTGCTCTCAGCTCAGAGCTGGAGAACTTGGCACCTTTCAGAGCGCGTGCTC
>NW_027762642.1:0-298 GCF_054177405.1 Leptonychotes weddellii
ACTTCTGTACATTCACAGGTAGGTTAATTTGATTCCCTTCCTACAGTGAAAGAGCAAAGCCAAAGACTGAATCAGGTATTTTAAAAGCACATAAGTGATAAAAAAAAAAAGAATACACGATTAAACAGTATTCAGTATTAAAATTTAGAGTGATTATGAAAGTCAGAATGCAAACAACTTTTTGGCAATAATTGTATAATAATCAAATTCCTGTAAAAGCTCACATGGTTGCTTCTATTTTCACACATTTGCCCTAATCACAGACTAGTCTTAAAGAAGTCCACATTTTCCTGACTTC
>NW_027762643.1:0-298 GCF_054177405.1 Leptonychotes weddellii
GGGTGGTCTCCCAGTCAGCTGGTGGGCCCTTGAGGGCAGGGTGTGTCTTGGCTGTCGCTCAGCCCCAGCACCGGGCCCGCAGCCTGGCCGTGGGAGGCCCCCCAGGTACTGTGGCGGGAACACGGACGTGTGGCGGGCCGGGCTCTATTCCCTCCATTTCCTCCTCTGCAAAGCGGGCGTGCCAGTCCACAGCCCTTTATCTGCAACACGAATCCAAACTGTGCTGCCAACAGACCCGGGGGTAGTCGGTTTGGAGGTGCGTGCGGCCCCTGCGGCTTCTGTCTCCCCCAGCGCGAAC
>NW_027762644.1:0-298 GCF_054177405.1 Leptonychotes weddellii
GAATTGCGCATTTAAATTACGTGGCGCGTGGCAAGAAGTGGTAGATTTGTAGGCATGCCAGCTGCAATGGAAGAAAAGGAACAACAAACAAAGGAGAATGTTTAGTTAGACAGAAAGGCGTTTTAATAAAAGGAGCAAGGAGGGTGCCGTCGAATAGGAGAAAGCAGGGGAAGTTGGCATGGGCATTTCTAGAAGGAGGTGTACTCTGAGCCAAGCAGGAAACCGTGGCTCGTTATTGTCCTCTACGGGCTGTTAGGAGAACCTGGTGTGCACTGCCCGTTCCAGATCGTCAGAATGC
>NW_027762645.1:0-4047 GCF_054177405.1 Leptonychotes weddellii
ATAATGCTAACAAACTGCTTTCATAGTTAAGTGCCTAAGGGAGAAAAAAGTCACATAGACAATATATTAATAGTTATTATTTTTAAACCAGAGTGCATACAAAGCAGAGTTTTGAGCATATGTTCTGATACCCATGGTGATAATATTTTCATATAAAAGTAGCATAAAGACTGTTTTTGTGAGTGGCTTGTGGAATCATTTTTTAGTCCTGTTTTCCCTAGGAATGGAATTGATTCTGAAAGTGAATTGTCCCTTGTGGTGCCTGTTGGGGGGTCCAGACCTGGGGATCCTGGAGGGGGACAAACTTAGGCAGCACTCTTTACTGGAAAGACGGAAGGAACAAAAGCCAAGTGAATTCCTGTGGAATGTCAAAACAGGGCCCCATCTCAGACTGATCTACCTTGTCAAGCAATGTTTCCCAAACTGTTATATAAAATGCTAGATCTAAGTGAAGAGTGGGGCATAGGTGCATGAAAACTTGTATGTGAGGTTCTCTGTGGGACTACTCAGAATCAGTAATATTCTCAAATAGATGATGTTCACGGAACAGTTTTTCTCAGAGAACCATTATAGAATAGTGTCGTACAGAACATTTTTAGGAAATGCTTTAGGGAAAGCTAATGCTTTTTGGGGTAGAACTTAATTTGGACCTATATTATTTCAACCACCACTCTTGAGCTAGAACCGGAACAACTTTAAGAATCTGCATCATGAATGAGTGTATGAATTAAGAGCATTATCTTAGTGCACATAAATAGCTTCATGTGCATTTTTTTTAATTCCCTTGAGAATTCCTAATTCTATCTTTAACTGGCAAAGTGCACTGCATTTATAATAGAAGCAATGGTAGAGCCCCTCCCCCAATAAAAGCCGTAGAACTTGTTGCTCATGTCCTTCGACTATTGCCACATATGCAAACGAAGACAAAAAGTCAGCCAGGATCTAAAATGTTCTTTAAAAAATGGACGTGCTATCTGCTTCATAGCAGTGTTGTGCAAATGACTGGAATGTTGGGCATATTTCTGCTAAAATGAAGCTATTCAGGGTGATTAGGTGGATAATAATGTGGAAATGATCTGGGAAAAAAACTTTCTTCTGCCTTAAAGGGAATCGTCCCCAAAGTTTTGAAGTGCATTATTTCCTCCAAGGTTAACAAAGGACTGTAGACCTCTGCCATAAAGTAGCTGTAAAAGTAAATGGAAAAAGTAATTTTTTTTTTTTTACCAGTTTACACAAATTGATGTGATGCTTCCTTTCATTTTATGCTTCCCTCCTAGTAAAATGCATTGAAATGTTAATGTTCTTTCCCCCCTAAATTCTGTAAAACATATTAAGAACATCTACAGCTTCCCTAAAAAAATTGTTTTCAACATAAAATGTTTCACTCAAGCAGAAGCTGGAGAGTTTAAGTTTATACAGAGCTGGCAAACTTTTCTGTGAGGGACCAGGTAATATTTTAGGATTTGTGAGTCAGATGGTCTGTGATGGAGCTCCTCAGCTCTGCTGTTGTCCAAAAGCAGTCCTAGAGCATATCTACAGAAACGGGCAAGGCTGTTCTCCCCCCAAAATTTCATTTATGGACACCGAAACTGAATTCCCTGTAGTTTTCACCTGTCATGAACGACTACTCCTGTCAGTTTCCAGCTGTGTTAAACACGCACAAACCACCTGCAGCCCCGCGGGCTGTGGGCTGCGCACACACAGGCAGGAGGCTGGTTTGTGCTGTTCTCTTGGCTCAGGACTCGTCCAAAGCTTGGATCTGAAGTGAACTGCCGACCAACCGACCACTTTGAGCTTCAAAGTTTCTTAGTTGAAAATGGAGATGATGCCTTATTTCAAACTTTTTTGGAGGGCCTAAATAATTTGTATTTTAAACACTTTACACAGCCCCTGACACATGATACAAATTAAGGTTAACGGTTATCATTGACCATGGTGCTACCACTGTGGGACCCATAAAAAATCACTTACTTGACCTGTCGGTTTCTTCAGCAGCAAAACAGAGACCCCTGCTACTCTCCCGACCCCGCAGGACCGGTGTGACCTCGCTCACCCTGTGCGGGTCACCCGTCCTGTCAGAGCTGGACTGAGTCCTGAAAACCGCGCTCCTGCTCTAAGTTCTTCGAGGCTTCGCACTGACCCAGAGTGGTGGGAATGGCGTGGTCTGAGCCTGCCTTCTCTCCTGACACTGTTCCACGGGCTTCAGGGCACAAGTCTGCCCTGTGTGCGGCACTCACCACGAGTGTAGCCACCATCTGTCCCCACACGGTGCTCCCACCATGTCACGGACTCTGGTCCTTGTGCTGCGCCTTCTAGTCCTGTGACTTACTCATTCCGTAACCTGTCCATTTCCCTACCCCTGCCCCCCAGCAACCCTCCCTTTGCTCTCTGTATTTTTTGGCTCTGTGTCTGGTTTTTGTCTATTTGTGTCTTTTGTTCGATTCCACATCTAAGTGAAACCATATGGCATCTGTCTTTCTCTGACTTAAATTAGCATTATACCCTCTAGGTCCATCCATGTGGTCACAAATGGCAAAAGCTCGTCCTTTTTCATGGCTGAGTAATAGACCATCTACAGAGAGACGACATCTGCTCTATTCATGCATCTCCTGATAAGCACTGGGTTGCATGCACATCTTGGCTACTGTAAATCATGCTGCTCTAAACATCAGGGTGCATGTGTATTTTTCAAATTGGTGTTTTCATTTTCTCTGGGTAAACACCCGGTAGTGCAATGACTGGATCCCAGGGTAGTTCTATATTTTTAATTTCTGAGGAGCGTCCACACTGCGTCCAGGGTGGTGGCTGCACCAGCGGAGAGCCCCCCCAGCGGAGCATGACACTTTCTCTCCACGTCCTCACCGACACTTGCTGTTGCTTGGGTGGTTGATTTTAGCCATTCTGTCAGGTGTGTGGTGATATCTCATTGTGGTTATGATTTGCATTTCCTTGATGAAATGTGACGGATTTCTGTATATTGATTTTGTATCCTGTGACTTTACTGAATTCGTGCATCAGCTCTAGTAGTTTTTCGGGTTTCCTATATATAGCATCATGCCATAACCTGCAAACAGTGAGAGTTCGACTTCCTCACTGCTGATTTGGATGCCTTTTCTTCCCTTCTGTTGTCTGACTGCTGAGGCTGGGACTTCCAGTACTATGTTGAATAAAAGTGGTCAGAGTGGCCATCCCTGTCTTGCTCCTGACCTTAGAGGGAAAGCTCTGTTTCTCCCTACCGAGGATAATGTTTGCTGTGGGTTTTCGACATAAGGCCTTTATTATGTTGAGTTTGTTCCCTCTAAACCTACTTTGTTGAGGGATTTTATCATGAATGGATGTTGTACTTCTCCATCTACTGAAATTTTTTTTTTAATTCTTTCTCATTGATGTGATGTATCACATTGATTGATTTGCAAATATTGAACCACCCTTGCAGCCCAAAGAATAAATCCCACTTGATTGTGGTAAATGATTTTTTTTTTATTATTATTTATTTATTTGAGACAGAGAGAATGAGAGAGAGAGAGCACATGAGAGGGGGGAGGGTCAGAGGCAGAAGCAGGCTCCCCGCCGAGCAGGGAGCCCGATGCGGGACTCGATCCCGGGACTCCAGGATCATGACCTGAGCCGAAGGCAGTCGCTTAACCAACTGAGCCACCCAGGCGCCCAGTAAATGATTTTTTTTAATGTATTGTAGGATTCGGTTTGATAACATTTTGTTAAGGACTTTTGCATCTATAGTCATGAGAAGTATCGGCCTGTAGTTCTCTTTTTTGTGGTATCTTTGTCTGGTTTTGGTATCTGGGTGATACTGGCCTCGTAGACTGAACTGGGATGTCTTCCCAGCTCTTCTTTAAATGTTTCATGGAATTCACCTTTGAAGCTGCCTGGTCCTGGACTCTTGTTTGTTGGGAGTTTTCTGATGACTGATTCCATTTCGTTGCTGGTCACCAGTCTGCTCAAATGTTCTATTTCTTCCTGCTTCAGTTTTGGTAGTTCATGTGTTTCTAGCAATTTATCCATTTCTTCCAGGTTGCCCAATTTCTT
>NW_027762646.1:0-298 GCF_054177405.1 Leptonychotes weddellii
AGACCAAACATATATTTCTTATTATATCACAATATCACAGAGGCATAGTAAAAAGGTCTAGCAAAGAGGTGCAAAAAGTGAGGATATGGGTTTTTAAATCTCTCCTGAGTGCCAATTTTCTTGGTGTTGAACCAAGTGGGGCTAGCATTTGATAAAATTTGGAACAGTTTCCTGAGTTTTTAACCTTGCAACTGTTCTAGTTCTATAGGACCCAGTTTTCTCTCCTATAAAAACCTACTTTCAGAGAAGTCTGAAACCAAACAGTTGTCTCATATACTTAGATAAAGGTATAAATTGA
>NW_027762647.1:0-298 GCF_054177405.1 Leptonychotes weddellii
GCCTGGGTGGCTCAGTTGGTTAAGCGACTGCCTTCGGCTCAGGTCATGATCCTGGAGTCCCTGGATCGAGTCCCGCATCAGGCTCCCTGCTCGGCAGGGAGTCTGCTTCTCCCTCTGACCCTCCCCCCTCTCATGTGCTTGCTCTCTCTCATTCTCTCTCTCTCAAATAAATAAATAAAATCTTTAAAAAAAAAAAAAAGGACTGATACAGAAATTTCTTAGAACTTCTTATACTCAGAAATTCTTGGAGCTTATTGCACGTGGGAAAGGGTCTTACCTTGTAAAAAAAAAAAAAAAA
>NW_027762648.1:0-298 GCF_054177405.1 Leptonychotes weddellii
ACGCGCTGGAACCCCAAGGCCTGGAGAAGGCCCACAGACGGACGGATGGATGGACAGAAGCTCAGACGGCTCTGCTGGAGCCGTGGCCGTGGGAACTCAGGCTCCGGCTGCCGCTGTCTGGGGGTCACCCCGGAGCCGGTCTGGTGAGTGCGGGAAGGGCAGGGTGAAGTCAGGGAGAGCAGTGGGCCAGGAGGAGCGCACGCTCCTGCCACCGGTCTGTGGTCCCCTGCACGGCCTGGACGGTGCACGGCGTGGACGGGCTCCAGAGTGCGGTTGCAAGCCCCGGCCGCCACGCAAA
>NW_027762649.1:0-298 GCF_054177405.1 Leptonychotes weddellii
AAAATCAGAACATTTTATGTAAAATTCCAGATTTATGGCTTTTTGGGGAAATCAAAAGGCTCAGCAACACTGACTCTGGGATCCTACATGGCAACTCTTAGCTGGAGGTGCATCATGACGCCCCCTGCAGGCAGAGCACTGGCTCTCTGAGTCAGTAGAGACCCCTTCATGCATGCTCCTTGTGACTCTAACATTTATACTATGGGTCTGCTTCTCATTGGGCACTGGCATTTAAAACTTGAGCTGCCCAACCTAAATAGAGGGGCATTTGAGGGCATGTGCAGAGTGTAAAGTAATC
>NW_027762650.1:0-298 GCF_054177405.1 Leptonychotes weddellii
AGGTGTCACCTACACAACCCTCCCCCGCCAGTCTCCTCCCCTTCCGGGTTTCTCTCCCTTCACGGCCCTTCCGTCTGCCCTTGCTCATTACGGCTGGGATCATCTGTCTCCTACCACTGGATGTGTGCTTCACAGAGGAGGAAACTTCTGGTTTTCCCCCACTGTATCCCCAGGCTGGAAGCAGACGTGGGCACAGGCAACCCTTGATCAATGTTTAATCCCTGAATCAAAGCTGCCGTGATGAAGGTTGTCTGTGGTTTCTGTTCAGAATAAGAATGAAGAGGGGAAGATGGGGTCA
>NW_027762651.1:0-298 GCF_054177405.1 Leptonychotes weddellii
GCTAAATGAGGGGGCACAGTCTGAATGGGAGTCTGGAGAGTACCATTTCAGAGCTGGAGGCCTTTGCGATGGTGGCAAGAACCAAGGTGTGGCCGTGAAGTGGGGTGATGAGAAATGGTGGCTCTGCCTCTCTCTCTCTCTTTCCAGTATTTAGCCATTCATCTGTCTGAGGTCAAGTCTGGATGAGATTCCCCTCCTGCCTCATCCCCTGCAGTGTTCCTGATTCCCATTAAGCGGTATTCTGAGAACATTGGCTTCGGTAAATATCTGTTTTCTGCTGGGAAGAGTGCTGATAGAA
>NW_027762652.1:0-298 GCF_054177405.1 Leptonychotes weddellii
AACAAAGACTTGCAGGAGGAGTGGGAGTTGGCTAAGTGGCTGTCTGCGGGAAGATACTGGCTTGGGCGGCTCCTTACATCCTTCAAGGCAGAGGAAACAGCTAAAGCAAAGGGATATACAGTAAGTTTAAGGAACAGCAGTGGGGCCAATGTGGCTAGATGTGAGAAATCGATGGACAGAATGGAGCAGAAAAGTTCAAGGAGGCAGTAGGGGCCAGATCCTGTACATCCTATTGGGTTACTGTAAGGACAGTGGCTTTTACTCTGATTAAAGTAAGGAGCCACTGTAGGATTTTGAG
>NW_027762653.1:0-298 GCF_054177405.1 Leptonychotes weddellii
ACAGATCTATGTATGGGCTTTTATTAGTGTTTTGTGAACATGGTGTTATAAATGTGCTCCTAGGCCCAAATATTTTTATATTAATCAACTCCAGCTCCATTTTTGACAGAAACTTTTTGGGCGATACGTCTTCAGATTTAATCACAAACAATACATTTAAGGCTTCTTTTTCTTACTTTCCTCCATGTGTCTTTTTTTTTAATTTATTTTTAATTTTTTTTATTTTTATTTTTAAGGATTTTATTTATTTATTTGACAGAGAGAGACACAGCAAGAGAGGGAACACAAGCAGGGGGAG
>NW_027762654.1:0-298 GCF_054177405.1 Leptonychotes weddellii
CAAAGTTGGCATTTCAAATATGTGTGAGATTGTATTTTTCTTTACTTCAAGCAAGAGATTACATAGTGGGAGATTACAAAATTTCATACACGTTTCAAACATATTTAAACGTTTTCTAATAACTGAATCAAATATTGGTTTTTAAACATATTTAAATTAATTAAACTTAAAAATTCAATTCCTCAAAAAAAAAAAAAAAAGTCAGAGTCAGAAAAGTCAGCATACAAAGCAAATCCTAAATACAAACCATATATACCTATAGTTAGCTCTTCAGGCTAGTGATGTTTCCTGCCCACAC
>NW_027762655.1:0-298 GCF_054177405.1 Leptonychotes weddellii
GCGCCTGGGTGGCTCAGTCGTTAGGCGTCTGCCTTCGGCTCAGGTCATGATCCCAGGGTGCTGGGATCGAGCCCCACATCGGGCTCCCTGCTCAGCAGAGAGTCTGCTTCTCCCTCTCCCACTGCCCCCTACTTGTGTTCCCTCTCTCGCTGTGTCTCTCTCAGTCCAATAAATAAAATCTTTCAAAAAAAAAAAAAAAAGAGCAACACCAGTCTGAGAGCTATATGAGAGATTATAAGAAACTTATCCTCAATCATATTTATTACTTCCATGAAACAGAAAGTCTACCAAAGTCGCC
>NW_027762656.1:0-4047 GCF_054177405.1 Leptonychotes weddellii
ATGATAATTGACTTTCTCTGCTTGACTTATTTCACTTAGCATAATCTCCTCCAGTCCCATTCATGTTGATGCAACAGTTGGGTATCCATCTTTTCTGATGGTTGAGTAATATTCCATTGTATATATGGACCACATCTTCTTTATCAATCCGTCTGCTGAATGGCATTCCAGCTCTTTCCACAGTTTGGCTACTATGGACATTGCTGCTATGAACATTGGGGTGCATATGGCCCTTCTTTTCACTACATCTGTGTCTTTGGGTAAGTACCCAATAGTGCAATTGCTGGGTCATAGGATAGTTCTATTTTTAATTTTTTGAGGAAACTCCACACTGTTTTCCAAAGTGGCTGTACCAACTTGCATTCCCACCAACGGTGTAAGAGGGTTCCCCTTTCTCCACAACCTCTCCAACATTTGTTGTTTCTTGCCTTGTCAATTTTTGCCATTTTAACTGGTGTAAGGTGGTATCACAATGTGGTTTTGATTTGAATTTCCCTGATGGCTAATGATGATGAATATTTTTTTCATGTGTCTGTTAGCCATTTGTATGTCTTCTTTGGGGAAGTGTCTGTCTATGTCTTATGCGCATTTATTGACTGGATTAATTGTTTTTTGGGTGTTGAGTTTGAGAAGTTCTTTATAGATCTTGGATATCAGTGCATTGTTTGTAGTGTCACTTGCAAATATCTTCTCCCATTCTGTGGGTCGCCTCTTTGTTTTGTTGACTATTTCCTTTGCTGTGCAGAAGCTTTTGATCTTGATGAAGTCCCCCAAATTTATTTTTGCTTTTGTCTCACTTGCCTTTGGAGATATAGCTTGAAAAACGTTGCCATGGCCAATGTTGAAGAGGTTACTGCCTATGTTCCCCTCTAGGATTTTGAAGGATTCCTGTCTCACATTGATGTCTTTCATCCATTTTGAGTTTATGTTTGTGGATTGTGTTAGAGAATGGTCAACTTTCTGTATATAGCTGTCCAATTTTCCCAGCACCATTTATTGAAGAGACTGTCTTTTTTCCCTCGCATATTTTGTCCTGCTGTGTCGAAGATTATTTGACCATAGAGTTGAGTGTCCATACCTGGGCTCTCTATCCTGTTCTATTAGTCTACATGTCTGTTTTTGTGCCAGTATCATGCTGCCTTGGTGATCACGGCTTTGTAATATAGCTTGAAATCAGGTAACGTGATGCCCCTGGCTTTGTTTTTCTTTTTCAACATTTCCTTGGCAATTCGGGGGCTTTTCTGATTCCATACAAATTTTAGGATTGTCTGTTCCAAAACTTTGAAAAATGTCATTGGAATTTTTATCGTGATGGCATTGAAGGTATAGATTGCTCTGGGTAGCATAGACATTTTAACAGTGTTTAATCTTCCGATCCATGAACATGGAATGTTTTTCCATCTTTTTGTGTCTTCTTCCATTTCTTTCATGAGTGTTCTGTACTTCCTAGAGTATAGATCCTTCACCTCTTTGGTTAGGTTTATTCCGAGGTATCTTATGGTTTTTGGTGCTATTGTAAATGGAATCGTTTCTCTAATTTCTCTTTCTATAGTTGCATTGTTAGTGTATAAGAAAGCAACAGATTTCTGTGCATTGATTTTGTATCCTGCTGCATTACTGAATTGCTGTATGAGTTCTAGTAAGTTGGGGGTGGAGTCTTTTGGGTTTTCCCCAGAAAGTATCATGTCTTCTGTGAAGAGAGAGAGTTTGACTTCTTCTTTGCCAATTTGAATACACTTTATTTCTCTTTGATGTCTGATTGCTGTTGCTAGGACTTCTAGTACTATCTTGAACAATAATGATGAGAGTGGGCATCCTTGTCCTGTTCCTGATCTTAAGGGAAAAGTTCTCAGCTTTTCCCCATTGAGGATGATATTTGCTGTGGGTTTTTCATACATGGATTTTATGAACTTGAAGAGTGTTCCCTCTATCCCTATACTGTGAAGAGTTTTAATCAGGAAATGATGCTGTATTTTGTCAAATGCTTTTTGTGCATCAATTCAGAGGACCATATGGTTCTTCTCTCTCCTCTTATTAATGTGTTGTATCACATTGATTTGCGAATGTTGAACCACCCTTGCCACCCCAGGGATAAATCCCACCTGGTCATGGTGGATGATCATTTCAATGTATTGTTGGATCCTATTAGCTCGGATTTTTTTCAGAATTTTGGAATTCATTTTCATCAGGGATATTGGTCTAAAATTCTCCTTTTTGATGGTGTCTTTGCCCGGTTTGGGGATTAAGGTAATGCTGGCCTCATAGAATGAGTCTGGAAGCTTTCATTCTGTTTCTATTTTTTGAAACAGCTTCAGTAAAGTAGGTATTATTTCTTCTTTGAATGTTTGGTAGAATTTCCCAGGGAATCCATCAAGCACTGGGCTCTTGTTTTTTGGGAGGTTTTTGATCACTGCTTCAATCTCGTTACTGGTTATTGGCCTACTCAGGTTGTCAATTTCTTCCTGTTTCAGTCTTGGGAGTTTATAGGTTTCCAGGAAGGCATCCATGTCTTCCAGTTTGCTTAATTTATTGGCATATAGTTGGTGATATTAATTTCTAATTATTGTTTCTATTTCCTTGGTGTTAGTCGTGATCTCTCCCCTTTCATTCATAATTTTATTAATTTGGGTCCTGTCTCTTTTCTTTTGGATAAATCTGGCCAGTGGTTTGTCGATCTTATTAATTCTTTCAAAGAACCAGCTTCTAGTTTCATTGATCTGGTCTACTGTGTTTCTGGTTTCTAATTCATTGATCTCTGCTCTAATGTTAATTATTTCTCTTCTAATGCATGGCTTAGGCATTGCTGTTGATTTTTCTCTAGTTCTTTAAGGTATATTGTTAGTTGGTGAATTCGGGATTTTTCTATTTTTTTGAGTGAGGTTTGGATGGCTATGTATTTCCCCCTTAGGCCCACCTTTGCAATATTGCATAGGTTTTGGACTGATGTGTATTTGTTCTCATTGGTTTCCATGAAATGTTTAAATTCTTCCATGATTTCCTGGTTCATCCAAACATTCTTAAGCAGAGTGGTCTTTAGCTTCCAAGTGTTTGAATTTCTTCCAAGTTTTCTCTTGTGATTGAGTTCCAGGTTTAAAGCACTGTGGTCTGGGAATATGCAGGGAATAATCTCAATCTTTTGGTTTCAGCTGAGACCTGATTTTTGACCCAGTATGTGGTCTATTCTGAAGAAAGTTCCATGTGCGCTGGAGAAGAATGAGTATTCTGTTGTTTTAAGGTGGAATGTTCTTTATATATCTATGACGTCCATCTGGTCCAGTGTGTCATTCAAAGCTCTTTGTTATTTGTTGATTTTCTGCTTAGATGATCTTTCTATTGCTGAGAGTGGAGTATTGCGGTCTCCTACAATTAAGGTATTGTTATCAATATGACTCTTTATTTTGGTTAACAGTTGGCTTATGTAGATGGCTGCTCCCATGTTGAGGGCACAGACATTTACAATTGTTAGATCTTCTTGTTGGATAGCCCTTTTAAGGACGGTATGGTGTCCTTCTGTGTCTACTATTATTTTTTAAGGAAAGTTCACACTGATTTCCATAGTGTCTGTACCTATTTACATTCCCACCAGCAGTGTCCAAGCATTTATTCCACATCCTCACCAACACTTGTTTTTTTCCTACCTTTTTTTTTTTAACCTGATATCATTTAAATTTTATTGCAACCCATAATAAGATATGGATTTTATACACACATGCACAGGAAACATTTCTCAAAAATGTATTTGCCTTTATGAAGTGCAAGTTATTACAATAGTTTCTGTTCTATTTCCTTTTTAAAAAACTGACTTTATTTTCTAGAGCAATCTTAGGTTCACAGCAATATTGAGTGGAAGATACAGAGATTTGCCGTATCCCCATTGCACTCACACATGCACATTATCTACATCCTGCACCAGAGTGGTACATTTGTTACAATTGATGTATCTACATGAACACATCCTTATCACCAAAAGTACAGAGTTTACGTTATGGTTCACACTTGGTGGTGTACATTCTCTGGGTTTTGACAAATATATGACATGTATCCCCC
>NW_027762657.1:0-298 GCF_054177405.1 Leptonychotes weddellii
CATGATACAGGCGTGAACCATGAAATGGGAAGTCCTACATAGGAGAGCTTCAAAGAGGGGTCCCAGGAGGTCAGCTGTGCAGTAGAATAGCTCTTACTCTGTTGAGGTGCGGGAGACATGGAACGAAGATAACCTGATGTGTTTGCGCATTTGAGAAAGTATGATTGGCGGGTGCCACAAAACTTATGGAATACTTCGGAAGAAATGGTAACAGATACATAAATATAAGACTAGCAAATGAAGAACCCCAGGAAAACAAAGTATTGCACTCCAAAGGAAAAGTTCCCATAGTATAGGA
>NW_027762658.1:0-298 GCF_054177405.1 Leptonychotes weddellii
TAATCTAACCAGGATGCAGTCCTTGGGGTGCCTGCTCTTTTTCCACAGTTTACCCTTTCTCCCAGTGTGTACCCCTTCTGGCATGAATCAAAAGTCCTGGGGTATTTATTAGCACCCATCATCCCCAGCAGCCCCTGAACTTTACTTTTCTCTCTGTGTCATTGTGAGGCTCCTGAAAGCTTTGTTGCTCAGGTTCTCGGCCACAGATACTGCTTTTGAAGTCCGCAGTCACCTTGAGGGGGAAAGCTTCAAGTGCTGGGCTCGCATACCTTGTTTTCCTGTTCTTCTGCATCTCCCA
>NW_027762659.1:0-298 GCF_054177405.1 Leptonychotes weddellii
GATGAACCATGAGAGACTATGGACTCTGAGAAACAAACTGAAGGTTTTAGAGGGGAAGGGGGGTGTGGGGGTGGGTTAGACCAGTGATGGGTATTAAGGAGGGCATGTACTGCATGGAGCACTGGGTGTTATACGAAAACAATGAATTGTGGATCACCACATCAAAAACTAATGATGTATTGTATGGTGACTAATATAATAAAATAAAATTAAAAAAAAAAAAGAGGGGAAAGCCCAGAATCGCAACCTAATTGAGAGCAAGCGAGGGTAAACAGACTCCAGAGAGACCCACAATCCA
>NW_027762660.1:0-298 GCF_054177405.1 Leptonychotes weddellii
GCATATTGGTGCCAAGTGTGGGCAGAGGGAGATCTCAGAAGGACAAAGCCTGAGGCCCAGGAAGCCTGAGCGGGGAAGCTGGTGACAGAGAGGCCCAGGGAAAGGCGTAGGTGGATGAGGTGAAGCCGTCTTACCCGCAGGGCAGGGTGGCCTCCCACAGCCAGCTCCCGGCAGGGGCCGAGCCGCCGGCCGCCTAGCAACAACATTGCTTCTTGCGACAGCTCTTCTGCTGGCAACAGCTCTTCTGCTGGCAACAGCCCTTCCCACCGCCGCAGCCATGCGAGCCGCAGCCACACGA
>NW_027762661.1:0-298 GCF_054177405.1 Leptonychotes weddellii
TATGCTGAACGGTTAGTGAAATGGACTTTGGAGTAAAACAAATATGGGGAGACGATAAGAGCAAGGGAGCATGACTAATGTCTTAAAAAACACCATATTTTAGGGGCGCCTGGGTGGCTCAGTTGGTTAAGCGACTGCCTTCGGCTCAGGTCACGATCCTGGAGTCCCGGGATCGAGTCCCGCATCGGGCTCCCTGCTCAGCGGGGAGTCTGCTTCTCCCTCTGACCCTCCTCCCTCTCATGCTCTCTGTCTTTCATTCTCTCTCTCTCAAATAAATGAATAAAATCTTTAAAAAAAA
>NW_027762662.1:0-298 GCF_054177405.1 Leptonychotes weddellii
CAGTAATAAACTGATATAGTTTTAATATGTGGAGGGTGATATATCCTTATATTTTAGCACATGTTCAAGGAAGAGGTATATTGAGGCCCAATATTTACTAACAACAACAAAACAACAACAACAACAACAAAAACAAGTATTCTCCTTGGGTTGTCTATATGTTTGAGTTCTGCTAATACCTCACTTATTTTATTTTATTTATTTATTTATTTATTAAGATTTTATTTATTTATTTGAGAGAGAGAGAATGAGAGACAGAGAGCACGAGAGGGAAGAGGGCAGAGGGAGAAGCAGACCC
>NW_027762663.1:0-298 GCF_054177405.1 Leptonychotes weddellii
CTGCATGGAGCACTGGGTGTTATACGAAAACAATGGATCGTGGATCACATCAAAAACCAATGATGTATTGTACGGTGACTAACATAACATAATAAAATTAAAAAAAAAAAAAGGACATCAGATTCAAGTAAGGCAGGAACAACCATCAGTTTCTATTGTATACAGTTCTGTATTGTTCGAAGATTTTTTACAACAAGCATGTATTATGTTATAATTAAGAGATAAGAAACAATAAAAAAATAAATTAGTGGGGGTGGGGGTGGGGAAACTCCACTTGAGCCATGTGGGGAGAGAGAGA
>NW_027762664.1:0-298 GCF_054177405.1 Leptonychotes weddellii
GAGGAGGAGGAAGGAGATGAAGAAGAGAAATGTCAGGATTTCTCCTGGAAAAGCCAAATGAAATAGGGAGGATTGAGACCCCACCCTGGCTGGCAATGGGCAAGCATCCCCTCCCCAGTTTATGTTCCATCTCCCCACAAGCAGGGGTGTGTGTGAGGAGGGGCTCTTTCCCACACTGCCCCCTCCCCTCACAGTGTCCCATGGTCTGTTGGTTTGGGGCACCCTCATGGAGTGGGTTCTGGAGGCTGAGCCGAGACTGGGACAGATGACTTCCCTCTTGCTGGAAGGTCAACGACCC
>NW_027762665.1:0-298 GCF_054177405.1 Leptonychotes weddellii
GTGTGTGCATGTGTGTGTCTGTGTGTGCGTGACTGTGTGTGTGACTGTGTGTGTGACTCTGTGTGTGTGTGCGTGACTGTGTGTGTGTGCATGTGTGTGTGTGTGTCTGTGTGTGTGCGTGACTGTGTGTGACTGTGTGTGTGTGTGCATGACTGTGTGTGTGTGCGCGTGACTGTGTGTCTGTGCGTGACTCTGTGTGTGTGTGTGTCTGTGTGTGTGACTCTGTGTGTGTGTGCATGACTGTGTGTCTGTGTGTGTGTCTGTGTGTCTGTGTGTGTGCGTGACTGTGTGTGTGTGA
>NW_027762666.1:0-298 GCF_054177405.1 Leptonychotes weddellii
GCATAAATATCCAAGGAGGAGATTCGACATAAGAAAAGGGAAGAAACCAGACCAATTTTCACCCACCTACATCTGGTAAAGACCAGGTCTAAAGACAGGTGGTGACCGTTTCTGCTGCATATACTTTAGTAAACAAACCAGAAAGAAACTTCAGCTTCTATAGTCCTTCCAGGCATGTTAAACCATTTTCTCCCTGACCAACCATGGACACAGAGTAAGCACAGCAAGAGCCTCCAGCCTTCAGTCCCTTTCCGCAAAATTATGGTCTGACCCAGGCCAGTGATCTGAGCTTCCTCAA
>NW_027762667.1:0-4047 GCF_054177405.1 Leptonychotes weddellii
GCATGACTTACTGCAATCTCACTGGAGGGACATATCCCGACTGCCGCTACAGTACCACTCCCCAGTACCAACTCTACACTGTTGCCTGTAACCCCCCTGAGCCAGGCGACCCTCCCTATCTTCTGGTTCCTGTGCACTTAGATCAAGACTAAGGTTTCTGTGACTTTCCCTATCACTTGGTGCAGGTTCTCTTATTCTTTTTCTTTCCTTTTGTTGATTTCCATGTTTCCCTTAGAGAAAGAAGGAGTGGGTGCCTGGGTTCCTCAGTGGGTTAAGTGTCTGCCTTCGACTGGGGTCATTGTCCCAGAGTTCTGGAATCCAGTCCCATGTCAGGTTCCCTTCTCGGTGGGGAGTTGTCTTCTTCCTCTGCTCCACACCCTGCTTGTGCTCTCTCTCATATAAATAAATAAATCTTTAAAAAAAGAAGAAAAAAGGAGGGGAGTTGGAGAATTACAGGGCCACGATGCAATACCACAGTTGGGGACAAAAACAAACAGGATTCTTTTCTGCTTTGGAGCTTTGTGTGTTTCAAAGGAAGGCAAAGGAAGAAGGCAAAGGAAGACCCAGGCCTCATATTTTTAATCTTGGAACTCCTGCCAAGCTTTGTTGCATTGTGTTCACAGCAATAAAATCACTTTCTGTTGCATTGTAATGACCGTGAGTGTGTGTCTTTGGGATGCCTCTCACATCATTGCCAGCCTGGGGCCATCTTGATTGCATTTGTCAACATTCTCAGGAGAACTATGTGGGCCCTAAGCGACTTTTGAGGTTATTCAGCAACCCAAGGTTTCTTCTGCCACTTCCGCCACCCCTGTGTCCCTGGGACTTGGAGCAAGAGTGTTCTCCATCCCTTCAAACTCTGCTCATGGCTTTTACATATTTCCCTTGAAATCACAGTCTATGTTTATTTGGAGGTGGCACAGATACCTCAAAGAGTGTCTGGAGTACTTTCACACACAGGTTCTAACTCTGACACTGGTGCATCCTACATCTTTACTATGGTTTCTGTATTTCATCAGATAATGTTTTAAATATAAGTAGTAGTAGTAGGGATAATAATCCACTGTAGCCTTAGAGTTACTTCTCCCATGGTTTATTGGAATGCATGAAGACAAAGCATAGATCAAGAAAAAAAAAAAGCACTGGGGATATTGTAAATTTCTCCCTTTATGTCTGTTAATATTTACCTTATGTATTTACATCCTCCAATGTTGAATGTATAGATATTTACAATTGTTTTTTTTAAAAAAAAAAAAAAGCACTGAGGTACTAAAAACATTCCTGCCTTACCTAAATACTGAAATATCACAGAAGTAATGGGGTTTTGGAAGAGGTAGAAGATTTAGAAATTGAAAGACTAGGATTAAGAATTTGGCTGGGATTAAGAATTTAGGTCCTAATTGTAGGGGAGGAAAAATAATTTTCCCTCTACCATTTTAGGTTCTTGGCTGAGAGCCCCTCAACTTCATTGTATTCCTGCTCTCTCTCTGTCAAATAAATAAATAAAATCTTTTTAAAAAAGGCAACTTCATAGGACAAAAACTATTTTAATTATGTACATACATACGGGAGCCCCACAAAAATATTAGACTTAAAAGCAACTAGCCAATTGAGTCTTATGGACCATCCTGACTATGGAAAGGATAGGGGTCTAGGTCTTTAAAAGGGGGGAAGACAATTCAGAGGAAGGTGAGAGGAGGCAATGTTTGGGAAAGGAAATTTGCCCTCCCATGCAGATGACTCTCTCAGATGAAAGTGATCCCTGTAATGGCTCACTTCCTGTTACAGGCTCCTTTCTAATGTAAATTTCCCCTACAAAAGGGTAACCTCCACTCTGCTTTCAGAATTTCTTCTGGTCAGCACTTTCTCAAAATAAACAGCTTAACATTATTCTTATGCCAAAAAGGCATATTTTAGGGTGGCATATTTTGCTAATCCTGCATACCTTTCCCTTTCCTTGTCAACTACTAGATTCATAGGGCTAGCAGGCCAGTGTAAGTCAAAGTGCTTTGTAGACTGATCTGTCTTTGAGTAGCAGCCAAACATAATGCCTATCAGAAAGGCCACCTACTGAAGTAGTTACTAGTGTGTCAATTATCTGCACTGCAGAATGGATCTTTCCAAACCGAGCGAGTCCTTTAACAGGTGTGCTACTTGGACTCATCTTCCTTCATGCCACATATTTATGTCATGTCCTAGAAACAAAGACGGAAATATGAAGTTTCAGGTTTCAGGAGCCTGGATTCCAAGTGTGCTAAATACTGAAGGCCCCTCTCAGTGGGAAGACATAAGAAGGCCAGGACAACTTGGCACTTGAGAAAGTTGGTACCCAGTAGGGGAACTTATCTGGTGGGACCTGAGTCCTCCAATTTAGAGCAGCTTTCAATAGTATTCATCTTTGGGGCACCTGGATGGCTCAGTCATTAAGCGTCTGCCTTTGGCTCAGGTCATGATCCCAGGGTCCTGGGATTGAGTTCCACATCAGGCTCCCTGCTTAGCAGGGAGCCTGCTTCTCCCTCTGCCTGCTGCTCCCCATGCTTGTGTTCCTTCTCTCGCTGTCTATTTCTCTGTCAAATAAATAAATAAAAAATCTTTTTTAAAAAATAGTATTCGGGCGCCTGGGTGGCTCAGTCGGTTAAGCGACTGCCTTCGGCTCAGGTCATGATCCTGGAGTCCCGGGATCGAGTCCCGCATCGGGCTCCCTGCTCGGCAGGGAGTCTGCTTCTCCCTCTGACCCTCCTCCCGCTCATGCTCTCTGTCTCTCATTCTCTCTGTCTCAAATGAATGAATAAAATCTTTAAAAAAAAAAATAGTATTCATCTTTAAGCAGTGTGGCATTTACATCCTATAGTTTCAAAGTCTTCAAGCCAAGTCTGGAGGGAGTGGACACAAGGATCTGTGTTCACGTTTAGTGTGAACCAGTGTAGGAAAGTAGCATCATCCTCAGGGAAAGGGGTCTTCAGATGGCATGCGTCAACCTGATCAGTAATCACAATGGACTTATGTACTCTCTAAACATTACTTGGACATTTCAGGAGATTCTAGGACAAAGTAACCTAGTAAAAGGCTGAATTTCCTTTCATTAAACCACTCAATTACTCACTCTTTCTCAAGCACTACTCAATTATGGTTATTTATACATTAGGGAACTCATAGATTAAAGTAATTGTGGGAGGGAGTAAGAATGAGGATAACTTGGGGACAAGCTTTTATGCTCAGAGGTGTTTGTTCTAAATTAATGGACCAGACCAAGATGGCCTCTCTCTCAGATTTGTGTTACTCCTGCGTGCAATCATGCATTGTGGGAGAGTCAAGATGACTGACTAAATCAGATATTCATTTAGGTATATCCCTAAATCAGCTTCAATGACCTGACATTCTTTATAGAATGATCCAAAGTGGCAAAGCTTAGAAAGAAATTTAGCAAATGTTCCAGCAGTTCTCAACTCTGGTTTCATATGCAGATGACTCTCTCAGAATTTCATATGAAATTCACCTGGGAGCTTAAAAAAAAAAAAATCAATGACAGGACCCCTGTGAGATAGGAGAAAATATATATTGATTTCTGCCTCTGATTCCTGGCACAGAGCTCCTGAAACCCTTGTAAATTCCTAAGTGATAAGAGCACTGGGAACATCTTTGTTCTTTGCAGCCACCTGGGTGGTCCCTGGATAGGGCTGATCACCAAAAGATGGAGCCATGATTAAAAGCTTGGCAATTTCAGCCTAACCCCCATCCTCGAGGGAGGGGAGAGGGACTGGATATGGAAGTAATAATTGATCCTGCCTGTGTGAGGTAGCCACACAAACACATTTATGATGGGGGAAACAAATACAAAAGAAAACTAAATTTCCTTACTACCTACAGCCCACTGACAAGTCCTTGACAGAGGAAGAGTGACATTCTTCTACGAATACAGCTGCCTCGATGTTACTACTTTGCCAAGGGCAGAGGGCAATTTTAGCCTGAAACCCAGGATCCTGTAAGTCTACTATAATATACAAAAAGTCATTTGGAGGGGCGCCTGGGTGGCTCAGTCTTTAAGCG
>NW_027762668.1:0-298 GCF_054177405.1 Leptonychotes weddellii
CACAAAATTCTCTCCAAAAAGTAAATTATGGAAAAAAAAAAAGGAAAGTTATGGGTAATTGTAGTAATCTTATTTTACAGATGAGGAAACAGATTCTCAGAAGTTTTTATACCAAAGGTCCCATGCCTGGAGCACGCTGGTGCTGGACGTCGGTCCCAGGTCTGTGTGACTGCAGTTCTCCCATCTGAGCATCACGCACGACTGCTTTCTAGTTTCTGGACTCACGACACGGCTCCTGGCATCGAGGGGGCATCGACAATGCAGCTAAGATTCGGTTAGAGGGCTGAACGAATGAGCA
>NW_027762669.1:0-298 GCF_054177405.1 Leptonychotes weddellii
GGCGCCTGGGTGGCTCAGTTGGTTAAGCGACTGCCTTCGGCTCAGGTCATGATCCTGGAGTCCCGGGATCGAGTCCCGCATCAGGCTCTCTGCTCGGCGGGGAGTCTGCTTCTCCCTCTGACCCTCCTCCCTCTCATGCTCTCTGTCTCTCATTCTCTCTCTCAAATAAATAAATAAAATCTTTAAAAAAAAAAAAAAAGAATCAGCTGATATTAGTCAGCAGTATTATTTTCCCTAGTCAGTCAACAAGGTAAGATCATGAGCACATTACTCAAGCAGGCCTCATTTTACTTTTCAC
>NW_027762670.1:0-298 GCF_054177405.1 Leptonychotes weddellii
AATAGCCAAGATATGGAAGATATGGAAACAACCTAAGTGACCATCTATGGATAAATGGGTATAGAGGATGTGGTTATGTATGCACGCACACACACACACACACACAATGGACTACTATGCAACATAAAAAAAAGAATGAAATCTTGCCATTTGGGTCAACATGGATGGACCCCGAGGGCATTATGCTAAGTCAAAGAAGTCAGACAGAGAAGAACATACTATATGATCTCACTTATATGTGGAATTAAAACCAAAACAAGCTCACAGATACAGAGAACAGATTGGTGGCTGCCAGGGG
>NW_027762671.1:0-298 GCF_054177405.1 Leptonychotes weddellii
ACGTGCTGAGACAACCAGGGCTGGTGGGGCCCCTGCAATCAGGGCAGTGGGAGCAGCGGGAAGCAGCCCCGTTGGGGAAATCTGACCAGACATTCAGCCCAGAGGGTGGCACATAATCAAGAAGTCAAAACCGAGAGGCTCCTGATGAGGGCCTGTTGAGGGCAGGACCAGGTGGCGGAGCTGCCAGATTCCCGGCCAGAGCAACAGAAGACCAAATGAACTGGCTGAGGAGGCAGAAAGCCTAGAGGAAAACTCAAGAAAAGTTCAGAGGGCACGAAACAGCTAGGAACAACCACAA
>NW_027762672.1:0-298 GCF_054177405.1 Leptonychotes weddellii
CAGTGCTCACCTAAGCCTGAGGACTATGTTCCCAAACTCATCTTTGGGAGTGTGTGTGCATTTAAGAGGGTCGTGTGCAAGGAGGAGTAGCTTGTTTCGTCTGCCTCTTCTGTGTGGCCGATGGCTTCCTCAAGGGGTTTCTGAATGAGTCGGGGGAGAGAGAAACCTTAACTGCCTTTGGTCGTACTCTTCTGGAGATTCTGCAGGCACGGCCTCATGGAGCCCTGCTCTCAGTCCCAAATAAAGAATTTAGAAGAGCAATATTCTCTGCCACCTACTAAAGTCCTGCCGAGGGAGA
>NW_027762673.1:0-298 GCF_054177405.1 Leptonychotes weddellii
CCTGGGTGGCTCAGTTGGTTAAGCGACTGCCTTCGGCTCAGGTCATGATCCCGGAGTCCCGGGATCGAGTCCCGCATCGGGCTCCCTGCTCGGCAGGGGGTCTGCTTCTCCCTCTGACCCTCCTCCCTCTCATGCTCTCTGTCTCTCATTCTCTCTGTCTCTCAAATAAATAAATAAATAAAATCTTAAAAAAAAAAAAGTATTTCTAAGAGATTACTTGGTTCTTACATTTTCAGAAAGCAATGATGTAAGAATGGTTAATAAAATGGAATGACCAGATTAAAAACAAAGCCTAAAA
>NW_027762674.1:0-298 GCF_054177405.1 Leptonychotes weddellii
CAGTTATATATATGCATTTACACACACACTAGTGCAGTGTATATAACTGGAAGAACAAATTATTTCATAGACATCAATGACAATGTATCCCTCTGGTACTGTTTTTGCACTCCAAGAATTATGATTATGATTATAACTGGTTAACTGGTATGATTCCCTGAGCTTGAAACTAGTAATAAAGTTACCCCTGCTAGATTTTAAATGAAATAAAACTGTATCTTACATAAACCTGATCAAACACATTATATATAAGCCATGTAATATAGTTTTATTAAAATGCTATCTTGGCCCAGTTTTC
>NW_027762675.1:0-298 GCF_054177405.1 Leptonychotes weddellii
CTACCCTTTACACCACTTTTAGGGTGATCTTTCAAAATGCATATCTGACCACATCAATCCTCTACTTAAAATCTTTCAGAGCTTCTCATGAGGATAAAGTTCACATTATTTGGCAAGGCAATCAATGCTATTCATGATCGTCTTCGTCTCCTGCTATATGAAGAACGTGGGTTTTATTTATTATTTTTTTTTAAAGATTTTATTTATTTGTCAAAGAGAGAGAGAGAGAGAACATGCAGGGGGAGTGGCAGGCAGAGGGAGAGGGAGAAGCAGGCTCCAGACTGGGCAGGGAGCCCAA
>NW_027762676.1:0-298 GCF_054177405.1 Leptonychotes weddellii
ATCACTAAAGAAGAAAGAGCCGTCCGGGTGACCTGGCCTAGCATAACTATGGTGGCTCCTGTCACTTCTCCAAGCAAGGCTGCCTTACTAACCTCTAGGGTGAGGACGTGCTGGTGGGGAAATCAGGATGGGGCAGCAGCATTCTGGAGCTCTGTTGGTCAGTGAGCATGCTTGGCTGATGCTGTTTGCTCTAACGGTGAATTAGTGATAATTAAGGGCCTACCATGTGCCAGATCCTTTATGTGTATTAGTTGTATCCTCACAATGACCTAGAAAAATTCTTACTCTCATTTAATAA
>NW_027762677.1:0-298 GCF_054177405.1 Leptonychotes weddellii
AGAGCCCTGCTGCCCACCGGCCCTTTCTGTGAAATGCCTCTGGCTAACTCAGCCACGCTTCCTTTCTCCATATTCTGGAAGCAAACTTGGCTTTCTCTGTGGTTAACTGAGACTTGCGTCGTGGCACAAAAGGAGGCTTCTACACTGAGCTCTCACAGATGCGTTTTTTTCCAACATAACGTGATAAAGCCAGCATTGGGGTGCGCAGCGCTGGGGTGATTCTCACCTGGAGCTGTGGCATTCCTCGGTGTAGCTTTGCTTTCCTTCGGTTGCTGGCCCAGTGAGCAGGCAGGCCTCT
>NW_027762678.1:0-4047 GCF_054177405.1 Leptonychotes weddellii
ATCACCCAACTTTAAATGTATGCACATATTCTAAATACAACTCGATCTGGGACACGTTTTGGTCAATGGAGTGTGAGCAGATATGATGCAAGCAGAGGTCTTAAATGGGCTTAAGTGGGCTCACCTCTCGTGTTTCAGTGGCCACAGCGAGAAGAGTGTGCCCTGGAGGCAGCTACCCCCCCCCCCCCGTTGGGCCCTGGGGTCAGATGTGTGGGACAGACCTCAAATGGATCCAACCATGGAGCAAAACCAGCCATCTGGAGGTCTAAAACAGAGTCACCACAGCTAACCCCTACATCAAAAAAACCCAACATCTTGCTGATGTCACCAAGTTTTAGGATGATGTGTTCCACATTATTACAGCATGAGTGGACTAACACAGTATCTTCCAAACTATTGTTACACAGATGGCTGCCACTGTGCCTATACGTGAGGCAACTGTGTCCTCAGAAATTGTGAGAATTCTTGAACTCTTGGTGCCTCTCCAACACATTTCACATGGTTAAAATTTCCCCAAACAAGTTTGGTAATGTGCCATAAAGACCTCTCCCTAAACTTTTATCAAATATAAACAGAGTTCTTTCTATTTATTTTATGCTTGTATGTAGTTATAATACATTTTATGACTACAAAAGGATGAAAAATTGTACAGGAACATCTTTGGATAACTGTTATTCACAAGGGAAAATTATAATCAAAATAGGCATTTTGCCGAATGTAGAGCACTGATGCCCCCAGTGTCTCTAAAGGCCAAGTGAACAAAGGCACTTAATAAGGATGGAATCCTGCTCTTCATTTGAGACGGAACAAGCTGTTCTAAAGTGGCGGAGGGATGCTCTTAGCAGCTATTTGCAACACTCTGTGAGCTTGGTTATTACGTTGATATGAAGCAGCCTATTGTCCAAATGTAACTAACTACAGAACCTTGAAAAGTAGAAAAAGAGAGAAAGAGCCAGAGAACTCATTTCATTCATTCATTCATTCATTCATTCACCAAATATTCACTGACCAGGTTGACTATGTGTATAACAGCAATGCTGAGAACTACACAGAACACAGAGATGTATCCCCACTCTCAGAGAGCTCAGATATCACCAGGGAAGAGAAGATGCAGATGCCTTATGGCAGTTCCAGGTGTGTCCTATTAAATAAACCGTTCGCAAGTTTAGAGGAGAGAAAGGATCCATATCTTGCTTGGATTCTCAGTGAAGCTTTCCCAGAGAAGGAGACATAAGGGCAGTGACTAGAAGAGTTTTTGACATAATACGTAGAGCTGGAAGGGAGCAAAGATGTAGAGATGATTAGACCCATAGGTTAAAAACAAGTCTGAAAAGTGAAATTAAAGCCAAATTGTGGAAAGTTCTAAATGTCATTCTTAAACGTTTGGCTTTATTGTGTTGGCAACGGGTGTCATGGAAGGTTTGGGCAGGGCAATAGCATGATCCATGAACCCTGGGAGGCGTAATAAATGATGTAAGGAGAGCCTGAATGTAGGAAGACCTACTATTTTCTGAAGCAATCATCATAATCCACATGTAAAATAATAAATGGTGGAGTAATGGCAACGCAAATAGAAGAAAGAAGTATGAGAGACGCTATAAAGGAAAAACTGCCAGGGCTTGATCACTGATTAGGTACATTCATTTGTTCATTTAAGAAGTGTTATAACTAGGGGCGCCTGGGTGGCTCAGATGGTTAAGCGTCTGCCTTCAGCTCAGGTCATGATCCCAGGGTCCTGGGATCGAGCCCCACATCGGGCTCCTGGCTCAGCCAGGAGTCTGCTTCTCCCTCTCCCTCTGTCTCTCCCACTGCTCATGCTCTCTCTCTCTCTGTATCTCTGTGTCTCAAATGAATAAATAAAATCTTAAAAAAAAAAAATAAATAAATAAATAAATAAATAAAAAGAAGTGTTATAACTAGTGTTATAGTTACATATGGCATGTAGTAACTGTGCTAGTCACTGGCGATGCAAAACAGACGAGATCTCTTCCTCATGGACCATACGGTGAGTAACTATCTTAAAATGGCTGTGAAATGTGATGAAGGCTATGAACGAGAGGTACATGGTGTTATGAGAGCTTAGGGTAGGGGGATTTGATGAATAGAACAGGTAAGGGAATGTTTCCTTGGCAATGTGACACATGACCTGATAAAGATGAGGAGGCATTAACCAGGTGCAGACTGAAGGGTATATTTCATGTAGAGGGGTAAGCATGGACAATGAACCACTGAAGTATGTAGGTGTGAAAGGAGTCCACTGTGGGCTGGACTCCTGAAAAATGAAAGGGAGAGGGGTGCAAGATGAAGCTGCAGAGATCATGCCCCCATCATGTCCAGGGGATGCAGTGCCCTGTAGACCAGATACTCAAAGTGCCAGTGTACAGTCAGATAAGGAGCTCATTCTAGAATGTAACAACACATTGCTATTTTATCCTAAGAGAAATGCGAAGTCATGGAAGGATTCGAATAGGAAGTGATGGTGGCTGCATTACGAGGCATGGATTGGAAGGCAGCCAGAATTCATGAAAAGAAGATGAAGAAGTCTATCTCTGAAAATTTATTTTCCTGGTGAAGTAAGAGGTATCCTCTTCATATCAGAGAGCAGGGACACAGTGTCTAGTGGTGACATGAAAAGAGTAGAGGAAGTCTGGAAGAGCCATTGTGAAGAGCTGTAAGTAAAGGAATGGAAAAAAGAAATGGGAATGACTGGGCAGTTAAAATAAGACAGCCTATGTTGTTGACCAGGTTGACACAGGCCTGTGACGGATCCAACAAACTTGTTGTGCTGAAACCAGGTCCAGAGAAGATCAGTGTTAGAGATGTGCAGAAGGCATCTGCATCAAGGCTCCATGGAAAGGTAAGTTAGGTTGGAAGTCTGGGAATAATGGCAGGATGGATCAGGGGTGAAGTACAGTGAATAAGAGGTAAAACGATCCCACTTAACCAGTGGATGGTGTCAAAAACCAAACTCCACGTACTGAATAAAACAAAACAGAAGGATGAGCTTATTTCAAGGCTTTTGACCTCCAACCTAGGGAACTCAAAGCTCTGGGAGCAATCAATTCTGAGTCGTTCGCAGGCTAAGGGATTTTTATGGGGTAATGCAGAAGTTATTCAGTTTTTTCCAGCTGACTGGTTGCCTAGTCGTCTATCTTATTTGGATCAGGGTAGCTGAGTCAAAGGAACAAGGAAGTCCAGAGAAGGTGTGACCAGAGTTGGCATCTGGGGATTGGCTGGTGTCCTTTGCTGATTTCTAAGCAGAGCTGTACATTCCTGTAACTTAGATTAAGTTTCCTTTATGTGTGGCAATTGACCATCTTCATTCTATCCCTGACATAAGTGACTCCATTTTAGTTTGGTTCTACAGCGGAAAAGGAATGCTGTAAACATAACACCTAAGGCCTGACCAAAGGATTATCACTGTTCTACAAACCGTATACAAATACAGGTTCAGAGGCCAATTATCTGAGTTCTACCTACTTAGTGGATAGGCAGTTGTATATTCCTTATGGAGTTGTTAGGAATTCTTTCATACTTAACAGTGCTTAAAATAATGCCTACGAGGGGGGCCTGGGTGACTCAGTGGGTTAAGGTTTGACTTCAGCTCAGGTCATGATCTCAGGGTCCTGGAATCTAGCTGGCCTGGGGCTTCCTGTTCAGTGGGGAGTCCGCTTCTCCCTCTCCCTCTGCCTCCCCGCCCCCACTTGTGCTCTCTCTCTCTCTCTCTCTCTCACAAATAAATAAATAAAAATCTTTTTAAAAAATAATGCCTAGAGCGTGCGGGGTAGGTGTCTTTTTATGATAATCACTTGAGACCAACAAGGAATAACCAACGGGACCCTAAAAAGGAAGTAAGCCACTGAAGGTGTTATGACTAGTCCTTGCTCAATGGTGCTATCAATAGAAATGTTAAAAGGATTTAAGTCCCTGGTAGCTTTCTATAAAAGACCAACCCTAAAGGCCCTCACTGGCAACCCTGTTGGGACCCCTCTCACTCTTGAGAGCTTTTTCTGTACCTTCACTTAATAAACTTCTATCGCGGGGGGG
>NW_027762679.1:0-298 GCF_054177405.1 Leptonychotes weddellii
CCACCCAGGCGCCTCATTTGCTTTGTTTCTTAAATTCCACGTATGAGTGAGATTATATGACATTTGTCTTTCTCTGACTGACTTATTTCACTTAGCATCGTATTATATCCTCCAGATCCATCCATGTTGTTGTAAATAACAAGATGCCATTCTTTTTTATGACTAATATTTCATTGTATACATATATGTGTGTACTCACCATATATATGTATATGTATTACATATATACACCACATTTTCTTTATCCATTCACTTATGGATGGATACTTGGGTTGCCTTCATACCTTGGCTATTGTAA
>NW_027762680.1:0-298 GCF_054177405.1 Leptonychotes weddellii
CTTTTCTCCATCTCCACTACCGCGCCTGTCCAAGTCACCAACGATGCTGGCCCAGGCTCCAGCCACAAGCTCCTAACCAGTCTCCCTGTTTCCAGTCTGTTCTCCAGACAGACACGGCAGAGCTGTCTTTTAGAATCTAAGTTGGATTATGCCCAACCCCGCTGTTTTAATCCCTCCAGGAGCTTCTTTGTGCACTTAAGCTAAAATCCTCAAATCTCAACTTGGCCGACAACATCCCACATCCCTCAGTTCCTGCTTACCTCTCCACTTTTCACTTGGCCTACCCTCCTGCACATTC
>NW_027762681.1:0-298 GCF_054177405.1 Leptonychotes weddellii
CAATCAACTTTCAAGTAAACTGACTTCTTAACCAAATATCTTCAGATGTATTTTCCCATTGGTTTCCTTATCTATCATCCCATACAAACATCGGACCCGTGGGGCATAGGCAAGGCAAGAAAACCAATGCGAGTTCCAACAGGAACTTCCACAGGGGGCGAGGGGACAGGGGGTCCTGTCTATCTGGTTTATTATCATATTCCCAGATCCTGACACACTGTAGGTGCTCAAAAATACTTGCACCGTAAATGACAACATTTAATGCCACTTAAGGCTAAGTCAGCTTAGTTTACATAAC
>NW_027762682.1:0-298 GCF_054177405.1 Leptonychotes weddellii
GAGGTGACTGTATGGGGTGTGGGCAAATTTGGGAGCAAGGCTGGAAATGAGAAGCGTCTCCCGTGGCCTCCTTCATCAGCCCTGAGCTCGCCGGTCCTCTGCCTGGACCAGCGCTGGGGAGTCAGCTGGGCTTCTGAACAGCTGTGCTTCTCACGCTCAGGCCAGCCTGAGGCAGCCGGCCCCACAGACTCGTGCGAGGTGGGGCCGCAGAGGGGAGCTCCCGGCCCCCAGCCCTCCTGCAGACACGGTCAGGAGTCTGAGTGCCCCCAGCCGCTGGGCCCCAGGCACTCCCCTTCCC
>NW_027762683.1:0-298 GCF_054177405.1 Leptonychotes weddellii
GCAGGTGCACCCCGACAGCCCCCACCTCGCCCCTGCATGTCTGCAGCCCGGCAGGTGCACCCCGACAGCCCCCACCTCGCCCCTGCATGTCTGCAGCCCGGCAGGTGCACCCTGACAGCCCCCACCTCGCCCCTGCATGCCGTCAGCCCAGCAGGTGCACCCCAACAGCCCCCAACTGGACCCTGGGCACTCTTCTTCCCAGCTCAGGCTGCCTCTCCCGCTGCAGATGTCTGCTCAGCCTACAGCAGGCGGCTCCCTGGAGCAAGGATGGGGCGGTGATGGAGCTGCTCAGGCTCCC
>NW_027762684.1:0-298 GCF_054177405.1 Leptonychotes weddellii
ATCCCAGGACCCTGGGATCATGACCTGAGCCGAAGGCAGACGCTTAACGACTGAGCCACCCAGGCGCCCCAAGCGTTCAACTCTTGATTTCAGCTCAGGTCATGATCTCAGGGTCATGAGATCAAGCCCTCATTGGGCTCTGTGTTGAGAGCATGGAACCTGCTTAAGATTCTCTCTCCCTCTCCCTTTATCCCTGGTCACGCACACTCTCTCTCTCTCTAAAAAATAAAAAATAAAATAAAAATTATGAGGGAAAATTATTTTGAACTTAAAATTCTGTTGCCAGTGAAATTATCAG
>NW_027762685.1:0-298 GCF_054177405.1 Leptonychotes weddellii
CTGGCCCACCAACTTTGAACTTGGGCAATTCTTCATGACATGTTTTGTGGTGTTTTTTTTTTTTTTTCTTCAGTTTGGTGGCCTGCTATTATTTATAGTGTTGAGCGTAAAGTGAGACTTTATTAATATTATAAAACACTATGTCAAGATGAATAATACAAAAGCACATAAAAAGCAGCTTCACCTTAGCACTGAGTGGCTACTTCCTCAGCCACACAAATAGCCAGTGAAGGCTTTAAAATTGCTGTTTGGTAAAGACTCAATTATATCTGGATCCTGGAGGGCCGTAATAGCCCCC
>NW_027762686.1:0-298 GCF_054177405.1 Leptonychotes weddellii
GTTATTATCATTGATAATATTATTATTTTATCTTTGAGGACGTGCATATTCACCAATGCATTGAGACAGAAATCCATCATTGATCTACCCCACAAGTAGCTTTGTGCTAAACAAGAATCAGTGGTCTCCTTATATAGCATCTTAGTAACATTTAGCGAAACAAAAGGTACAAATTTTAATTCACCTTTTCATTATTTCATGAGCCTTGAGAAAAAGACTTCTCAACTCATTTAGGCAAAGTATAGTTTATTTTTATATCTCCAAAAGGAATTTATTCCGCTTTTTAATTATTTGGTCA
>NW_027762687.1:0-298 GCF_054177405.1 Leptonychotes weddellii
ACACTCAGGTTCATATTATAACGTGCAATTGGTTGCAGTTCTTTTTGTGAACAATTTATATTTTCATTTCCTTATTAGTGCATTTATTTTGTTCACTTCTCTCATTAAAGAGAATTGTTTTAAGCTCTACGTTCTAATACTAAATTTTAGCTTTTAAAGGTGAGTAATTAAAACCTCCATCAAAAGTTTTTTGTTTTTTTTTTTTCCAGATTCACTTATTAATACTTAAACACTTCCCTTTAGAGTTCTGGTAAAGAAAGACAGCATTATGGTTCCAAATTGTGAGACAAGGAGGAGT
>NW_027762688.1:0-298 GCF_054177405.1 Leptonychotes weddellii
CCCTTGAAAGACTTGATAAAAGGGATTCATGAGCATTTCCCTACCCGACAAGAGTGGTGTCATCACTCCCAGGATTTGGCCACATCGTTTATCCAGACAACAGACACTGGAAGTTGTGCCTTAAACCCCAAGCTATTTATATACCATTTTGTTACGAATTAATTCTCGGTGTCCGACATTACTAAGGCGCATTGGTTAAATATTTCTGAGAATGTGAAAATGAGATTGGTTTTCTCGGTACTCACTTATATTCAGACTGAAAACTGGAATGGCCTAGAAGACAGGAATGCATCTTAAA
>NW_027762689.1:0-4046 GCF_054177405.1 Leptonychotes weddellii
TTTTGATTTCTCCTTGGTTGGATTTTAGTTCTTTTACTTCTCCAGAAAGGGTTTCTCTAATAACTTCCATATTTTTTTCAAGCCTAGCTAGTATCTTTAAAGTGATGATTCTGAATTCTAGATCTGACATCGTACTAATGTCCGTATTGAGTAGGTCCCTGGCAGTCGGTACTACCTCTTGTTCTTTTTGTTGAGGTGATTTTTTCTGTCTTTTCATTTTGTCTTTCAGAAAGTGGTTGCTTTTCTGATGAGAGAGTTGTTGCTCTTCTTTTCTTCGATCTCCTGTTGAGTTTGTAGGTGTTCAGAATGGTTTGATCCCTATCCATCTTAATTCCTGAGAGGAGACGAAATCCAGGTCTCCTACTCCTCTGCCATCTTGCTCCGCCCCTAAAATGACAATTTTATAAGAGGGTTACAGCAGCAGATTTGAGCAGACAGAAGAAAGATTCAGCACTCCTGAAGATGGGAAGTTGAAATTAACAAATGTGAGCATCGGTAAGAAAAAGGAATGAAAGAAAGGGGACAGACCTTTCTTCATCTGTTCAGGTAATGAGACTTCTGTTTAAGCAACAGATCATTCTCTAACATAAAGTCTGCAATTATCTCAAAAAAAAAAAAAACAGAATTATATATTCCTACCATGTGATCTAACCATTTCACTACTTGATATTTACCCCAAATAGATGGAAATATATGATTATACAAAGACTTGCACGTGACTATCCATAGAACCTTCATTTGAAATCTTTAAAAGTATCTAAAAACACAAATCAACCAGCTGCACCAAATTACCTGATAGATTGGAAATTCAACTGGAAAGGAAACTATAGAGAAGAAAAATAACAAGACAAGTGTGCTTCTTATAATGTTAATTGAGTCAAATTGAATCTTGTCTTTGATGAATTTCCTTAACATTGAGATCCATAGATAAATAAGTCATAATCCAAGGCAGGATTTTCATGTTTATTAATTTAGCCATTGAACAAGTGGTTACCGAGTACTTGCTACATGCCAAGGACAGTTGTGAAGGTTGAACATTCAGTAGTGAACAAAATAAACAAAAATTGATGTTCATAGGAAACCTCTATTTTATTGGAAGAAGGTAGACAATAAAATTGAACAAGGATGCTTTTCATATGAAACAGTGGCATGAGGAAAGGATTTTCCTTTTTTCTCTCCTGGATGTCACACAGAAAAAAAAGTTGCAGTGCAAGAATAATCTGTTGACTCCATTTTCAGCTAAACTAAATAGCTTTAAAACTTGAAATTAAAGTGTATATAAGACTTGCAAAAACTACTAATGATAAAAAGCCACAAATGGACAAATCAGTGAAGAGTGGAAAAATCTGCCACCCCAAAATATGCCATTTTGGCATAAAGATTACTTGTAAACTAAAGATACTTAAAAAGCAGCAGACACAAGGAGAACATTCTGACCTCCCATTTTCTTCCCAAAAGCAGAGATCAAACTCCCATGTGAAAGATGTTCTCCCTCTTCCAGTAGGAAAGGAACATTCTTATCACTGGAGCCATGGTGTGGAGGATCAAGAATTCTGTACAGAGACCTTGTTAAAGTAACTCATCTTCCTTTAGCCTCCTCACTATGCACTTACTTTTCCTCAATTGCCTTTCCTTGTTCAACCTAGTATAAAAAAAGCATTTTAGTTTTGCCAAAATTTGGGGTCTTTATCTCCCTCTAATGGTTCTTTTATCTCATAAAACTAGTATTAAATAAATCTGTATGCTTTCCTGTTAATCTGTCTATGTCAAATTGATTATCAGGCTCAGCCAAAGACCCTAAGAATGTAGAGACAAAATTGTGCTTCTCCTGCAGCAGCAAGCTGCAAAGTATGAGAAAAAGTAGGAACAAATCATGTTTAGGCAGCAGATCCCCCCAAATTCTAAAAGAACAGCCTTCCTGTAGCTGAGGGTTTACCTCACAACACGAAATACACACATCTTGATTTCAATAAGATCCGTGACCTGGGAAAATCAGGTAGAGATACAGAGAGGAGATTACATGAAGAACACATGTAATACAAACAAATACAGAATCACAAATACAGAATTCCTAAATTCTCTTGGAGAAAGACAAGGACAAGAAGAAGAAACAGATGCCACCTAAAAAAATAAAAACTGAATGTATAATATGAAGGTACAATAATGAAGACAACTAGTAGGATAAAAATACAAATCCTCTTAAACACCAAATGTCATGCACATACACCACATATGATACATGTATGATACATATATCTCCACGTGAAAAAGTAAAAATAAAAATGTAAACAGAAATATCAAGATAGAACATTGTTATCATATCACTAAATACAAATGCACTATTAAAAAATAAGACTTTGGTTTGACTAACTATGTAAAGTCCAACTTGGTATTCTATATGAGATATTGAAATAAAACAATTTCAGAAAAATATTATAAAATAGTAAAATTCGGAAAGCAAAAAAAAAATGTACATAGTCATACCAGAATATATAAATTAAAGCAAAGTGAAGGCTGTCATCTTAAAAACAGAAAGGTAGGATTTAGGAGCTACACTTTAAATACATTTAAAAAAAAGTTATATGCAAAAGGTTTCAATCACAATGGTAACATAATTATAATTATGTAAGCAACAAATAAAACTGCAACTTCTATAAAGTAGAATTATAAAAACTAAAAAGAGAAATTGAACGAAACATTCAATAGAAGATATTAATGTAACTTACTGTTCACAGAAAAACTAAACAAGAAAAATATTTCTAGTTGCTATCTTAATAATTAAACATAAATTTACATGTTATATTATGCAAACAGGGATTATTCTTTTTTAAAAGTCCATGGTATACTTCAAAAGTCATATATGGATAAGGGCCTGTCTTAGTCCATTTGTTAGTCCATTAGGCTGCTATAACAAAATACTAGACTGGGTAGCTTATAAAAATCAAATATTTATTTCTCACAGCTTTGGAGGCTAGGAAGTCCAAGATCAGGGTTCCAGCATGTTTAGATGAGGGCCCTCTTCCTGGTTCATAGCTGACCCCTTCTTACTGTATCCTGACCCACAGGAAGGATCTCCGTGGAGGCTCTTCTATAAGGAACTAATCCTATTCATGAGGGCTGCACCCTCATGACTTACACACCTATGAAAAGTCCCACCTCCTAATATTCCCACCTTTGGGGTTAGGATCTCAACATGACTTTTTGAGGGGCATGAACATTAAAACATAACAGCACAAAAATGAAATTTCATTAGTGTTGGTGAGGATGTGGAGAAAGGGGAACCCCATTATACTATTGGTGGGAATACAAACTGGTGCAGCCATTCTGGGAAACAGTATAGAGGTCCCTCAAAAGGTTAAAAATAGAACTATCTTATGATTCAGCAATTGCACCTCTAGGTACTGAAAGAATACAAAAGTACTATAGCAGCATTATCTACAATAGCAAAATTATTTTGCTATCTACAATAGCAAACAGCCCAAATGTCCATAGACTGATAAATGGATAAAGAAAGTCTGGTATATATTTATACATATAATGGAATACTACTCAGCCATAAAAAAGAATGAAATTTTGTCATTTGCAGTGATGTGGATGGAGTTACAGAATCATGCTAAGTGAAATAAATCATATGATTTCAATCATGTGGAGTTTAAGAAACAAAACAAATAATCATGGGGGAAAAGAGACAGCCAAACTAAGAAACAGACTCTTCTTTTTTTAAATTTTATTTTATTATGTTAGTCACCATACAATACATCATTAGTTTTTGATGTAGTGATCCACACAATTCACTGTTTTCATATAACACGCAGTACTCCATGCAGTACATGCCCTCCATAATACCCATCACCGGGCTAACCCATCCCTCTACCCCCCTCCACTCTAACAGCCTCGGTTTGTTTCTCAGAGTCCATAGTCTCTCATGGTTTATCTCTCCCTCCGATTTCCCCCCCTTCATTTTTCCCTTCCTTCTCCTAAGGTCCTCCATGCTATTCCTTATGTTCCACAAATATGTGAAACCATATGATAATTGACTTTCTCTG
>NW_027762690.1:0-298 GCF_054177405.1 Leptonychotes weddellii
ATGTGGCTTCATTACACTATTTTCCCTTTTGTAGATGTTTGAATTTTCCAGAATTAAAAACTTTAAAATAACATAGCTAACATACAAATAAATTGTCAGAAAGGCAAAGACTTATATTTACAATGTCCACTGAATCTTACTTAAACCAGTCAAAAGAGGAAACAAAATGTTGTCAAACAATGACAATGCTTAAACAAATTCAGATACACTTATACAACAGAAAAGTGTGAGTTATAAAAATCATGTTTTCACATAGTTGAATGACATATGACATATTCATATACATAATGGTAAACAA
>NW_027762691.1:0-298 GCF_054177405.1 Leptonychotes weddellii
ATTTACATATATACTCTGTGTGTGTGTGTGTGTGTGTGTGTGTGTGTGTTTTAATATTTATGTCTGGATTTTCCAGTGCTATGTTTTTTTTTTTTTTTTCAATTATGCCTGCTTGGCCTCATAAAAGTTGATGATTTTTATAAAAATACATAGAACAGTAAGTTCTGCCTGTTTGGAACTCAGATATTTATTGAATGGATGAATATTTATCTTTTATTTAAAGTCTCTTCTATTACGATAAGTTTAAGAACCACTTGGGAGAAGAATGTTATTACTACTTCTATGTTTTTTATTTCTG
>NW_027762692.1:0-298 GCF_054177405.1 Leptonychotes weddellii
ATTTTTATTGTGTATCAGGCACTGTGATTAAGCATTCTGCATGTATTTATCCCATTAATTGTCCTGTTTCACAGCCAAGGGGCGTTAGGCTCAGGAGAGTTGACCAATTTGCCCAAGACCCACAGCTAATGAAGAAAAGACAAACTAGGCGGCTGGGTCTGTGGCTTATCCCACCATACTGCCTCCCCCACCCTGCAGCAAGTCTTGGTCTTTGGTTAACACTATTTGTCAAATATAAATTTTGTCATTTCTCAAGTGTATCATTATAACAGCCCAGTAGTTGGGATCTCTATCTCTC
>NW_027762693.1:0-298 GCF_054177405.1 Leptonychotes weddellii
TCCCTGCTCAGCAAAGAGCCTGCTTCTCCCTCTCCCATTCCCCCTGCTTGTGTTCCCTCTCTTGCTGTGTCTCTGTCAGATAAATAAATAAATAATCTTAAAAAATCAACCAAACAAAAAAGCAACAAAATTAAGGTGTAAACTTGGGATCAGGATTAGCCAGTACCTGTAACTTTCAAAAGTGACTTTTGCAGAAAAAACAATGAAAGTCTAAGGTATACCAACCCCCCTCTCCCTCCTTACATACACAAGGAATTTCTTACAAGATAGAACATAGCATTTATAAGCAATGGGAGAA
>NW_027762694.1:0-298 GCF_054177405.1 Leptonychotes weddellii
AACCTCTGGATAGCTTCAGAAGGAATCTCAGCCCAGCTCAGTGTGATGAGTCCTGATTACACACCGTCTACTTGCTGGACTGGCAGGTCCAAGGTCCATGCAGCAGTGAGGGAGGGGAGAGACAGGTTGCTCCCAGGGGGTTGAGGAGGGGAGGAGGAAGTGAGGAGAAGGCAGGCTGGAAGAGCACCCCAGACTTTTTAAAAATATTATTATTATTATTTTTAAAGATTTTATTTATTATTTATTTATTTATTCATTCATTCATTCATTTATTTTTTAAAGATTTTATTTATTTATT
>NW_027762695.1:0-298 GCF_054177405.1 Leptonychotes weddellii
CTTTAATTTTGCTGTCGCTTTGAAGTCCTGGCTCTGCATAAGTGATGTGCTGTGCAGCATGGTTACTTTCAGAAGCACTCCGAAGGGGATTTTTTCCCTACTCACATATGATGTAGATTTCCAGGGTGCTCTTGTAGATTTCTTCAGTGCTTTTGCTGTTTGGGTGAAGAATGAGGCAGGCTTATATACTGTAAATAAAGCCAGTCCCAAAGCGCTGTGAATTGTGCAAGACTGTTGAATCTCAGATCTGTACCTCCTAAACAAATAATGCAATATATGTTAAGAAAGAAAAAAAAAA
>NW_027762696.1:0-298 GCF_054177405.1 Leptonychotes weddellii
AAAGTTGGAGAAAGTTTTGGTTTGTACAGAGCAAAATAATATGCAGCAGCTTTCCTGCTGTTGGAAAATCAGTTACTAGAAATTCCTCTTAAATGGCTAATATGACGCTGTAACGGTAGTTCTATAATAAAAATGAGAGTGTGTTCTGTTGTTCAGAGCTAAACACAATAAAGTTGCTGTATGGTTGTTTGATTCTGTCCACAGTTGAAAGTGTTGTATGTGGCCCCCATTTGCCTGGTTGTGTCAAATTACAGTTAGGGTCTGTTGTTCACTTAAATTATAGATTCCTTTGAAGAGG
>NW_027762697.1:0-298 GCF_054177405.1 Leptonychotes weddellii
ATTTACATATATACTCTGTGTGTGTGTGTGTGTGTGTGTGTGTGTGTGTTTTAATATTTATGTCTGGATTTTCCAGTGCTATGTTTTTTTTTTTTTTTTCAATTATGCCTGCTTGGCCTCATAAAAGTTGATGATTTTTATAAAAATACATAGAACAGTAAGTTCTGCCTGTTTGGAACTCAGATATTTATTGAATGGACGAATATTTATCTTTTATTTAAAGTCTCTTCTATTACGATAAGTTTAAGAACCACTTGGGAGAAGAATGTTATTACTACTTCTATGTTTTTTATTTCTG
>NW_027762698.1:0-298 GCF_054177405.1 Leptonychotes weddellii
AATCCAGGCAGATACCTGTTAATGGCTCCTCTGGATTAAAAAAGGAGAATCTGGGGGTGCCTGGGTGGCTCAGTCAGTTGGGTGGCTGCCTTCAGCCCAGGTCATGATCCCGGAGTCCTGGGATCCAGGCCCCCCCCGCCGCCCGCTCAGGGGGGATCCTGCCTCTCCCTCTGCCCCTCCTCCTGCTCATGTTCTCTCTATCTCTCTCTCAAATAAGTTTTTAAAAATCTTTTAAACTGGGTGATAGACACTGGGGAGGGTATGTGCTCTGGTAAGCGCTGTGAATTGTGCAAGACTG
>NW_027762699.1:0-298 GCF_054177405.1 Leptonychotes weddellii
AAGACACAGGATTATTATTTAGAGAAGGGATACTTTAAAAGTTTTCAAACATTGCCCCAGTAGTCCACTGAAGGCTTACAGTATCAAGTGATCAATGACTGTGACTGAGTTTATCCCACAGTAGGTGGGACAGTTATGTTCCAAATTTAGGAGTATATACTTGAGAAGTGTATTTAGTAATTTAAAAAAAGGGGGGGGGACAATATTTGAATCCAGTCTATTTCCCTAGCCCATGGAGTAAATGGTGTTGAAGTTATGATGTAGTTGAGCAGTAGGAAGCCATTAGTTCTTCTCTTAT
>NW_027762700.1:0-4046 GCF_054177405.1 Leptonychotes weddellii
CAAACGGCAAGTGCCTAGTTTTGTATGTATAGTATTATTTGCTTAGATGGTAAACGAGGCATGGATGTGAGTGCCTGCAGATTGAGTTTAGAGTGGGGGAAGAAAGTTGCTTTAAGCAATTGAAACATTTATTAACCAGATTGGGAGAGGGGGCTTTGTAGGGGCGGGAGAAAAACCAAGCCAGTGTTTTCACAAAAGCCAGAAGATAGTGTTTTAAGGTGATCTGAAGAAAGAGAAGTAACAGAGGAATGGACTGGAGCATGACCTTCCAACTAAGCAACATGGAGGTCACCGGTAGCCTTGACCAGAGTCCTTCCTATGGAATGACGCAGAGAAGCCAAAGGACAGGGAGTGGAGGAGTGAGTGGGAGATGAGTGGCTCAGACCATGCTGTTAAGGAGTCTGGCAGCAAGGAGGAAGAGAAACAAGTCAGAAGCTGGAGGAGACTGCTGGGAGAGGGAGGACTTTTAAAGATGGAAAACACTGATGTTGAAAGAAATTGTTGGCTATACTAGAATGAGAAGTAGTAACCAAGGGTATGAGGCTCTAGGGAGGGTAGGCCCCTTTTTTGTAGGCCCACACCCAAAGTACAGGTGGAGGGAAGCTGAGCGGATACAGCCATGAGGAGGCCCACAGCTTTGGCAGTGGGATGGTGAGGGGGAACCTTTCTGACCCTTTCAGTTGTCTGTTGCAGCTGAGATGAGTCATGTGCTGAGAAAGGGTGGTAGATGGGTGTTGGTTGGAAATGTGTGGACAATGAGGACATTAGGATAATTATTGTGAAGTATAGGGGTGTGGAGCAGCAACACAGTGAGGGTGTGACTGCCAGAGGCCCACCGAGGCCAGCTTCTGGACCATTTCCAGTGGAATGAACTGATCTACCCTGTGACTTCTCCAGCCATGTTTAGCTGCTAAGGATATGAAGCTTCCTTAGCTGCTAAGCGAGTGAAGAGAGCAGGTAATGGGGTTCATGCAGAGGTGGGATTTGTCAGATGGCTGGCAAAAGCAGGGCACCAGGAGCCTTTTAGGTATTGGCAAGACTACTGCTAAAATGATAGATCTGAGACTCTAAGGGAGATAAGGATGCAAGTGAAAAAGCACCCAAGGACTTACTGGTATATGGTTTTCAATTTTTACAAAGCAGCTAATCTGGTTTATATGGGAAAACAACACACACACACACACACCACTCTTACTCTGCAACCCCAGGCTTGTTCCCTGAGCCAGTTGTAAAACATAAAGAATAGGGTATTTCCCTGATATCTACCCATTGGGCCAAGCCACTCCCCTCAGAAGTAAGGAGGTGAGGAGAAAGGGAAGCACCTGCTCAAGGACAGGTGAAGCTCACCTGTAATGTCTGCCCAGCCCTTGACCCCACTATCAATTTATGCCATCCCTTGACATTCCTTGTCATTGAACTGAATTCCTGTCCTACACAGGTACAGGCTCAAGGAAGGGGCTGCTGCACCGCATCACAGAATACACTTACCAAATTTACAGGACCCGGTTTTGTTGTATATCAAACCCATGGGGATGATCCAGCCTGCAGAAGTACCAACTGCGGGGTGGCAGGACCTCCTGCCTTGCAGAGAGCCCCAAGTGATGTAGGGATCTGATTTCTTAACCACTGCCACGACATAATGACCTTGCAACAGAGATAACAAAATGCAATTTCAGTAGCTCCAGGACCCTCTGAAAATGTATTCTAGAGCTGCTACAGTTAGCCCCTGCCTGCCACTCTCCCAGGGGAAGGGGAATGCCTTGAACACCTCCCCTTACTCTAGCAGAAGACCCTACCAATAACTATCATTATTAGGTATGGGGCCAAACAGTCTGACACTACTGCTCTCCAGACATTTCTACATACAGACATCCAGAAATATTTACACACATACTTCATACTTTTTCAATGGATTCCTGCTATACATTCTTTACTGCGAGATGCTTTATTCTCCCTCAGTGATATATTGTGAGCACCTTTTTGATTCAGCAGAAGTAGATATAGCTATCTCATTCTGTTTATTGGTTGAACCTAAGTTATGTTCCACTGTATGGAAGTACCATATTTTGTAATCCCCCCACTGGTGGGCATTTACAGTGTGACCCACTTTGCCATATTACAAATCACCTATATAAATCTTGTACATATAAGTGTGTGCCTGTTGAAATACTTTTGTTGAGGGCGCCTGGGTGGCTCAGATGGTTAAGCGTCTGCCTTCGGCTCAGGTCATGATCCCAGGGTCCTGGGATCGAGTCCCACATCGGGTTCCCAGCTCAGCGGGGAGCTTGCTTCTCCCTCTGACCCTCTCCCCTCTCATGCTGTTTCTCTCTCGCTCGCTCTCTAAAAAATAAATAAAATCTTAAAAAAAAAAAGAAATACTTTTGTTGAAATCCAAAAGAAAGAGCTTTAATAACTTCTTTTTTAAAGTCTCTGATTTTCTAGATTTATGATAACATCATTTTCTAATAGTGACAATTTAATCTCTTTTTTCTCCAATATTAAAAATATTTTTCTGATCTTTTAAATCATCCTGCATTCACTTCCAAAGTAATACCAAGTGTCTTTGGTGAGAGTGGGCCTTCTTCTTGTGTTCTTGATTCTAACGGGAACACCACTGATATTTGATATATTCCTATCCCAATACTCTGTAACTGCATTGTACTTATTGACTGAGGCCTAAACAGTAAAGCAGAATTTATAAGAAGATTAGAATCCTAAATCTTCAGAACTAGAAGGGAATGTGGTCCTCCACCACTACTCCGAACCCCCCCTCCCCTCTACACTCCCTTTCTTGCCGTCATGGTTCGGGTTTGTATATTCAAGCCTGGAAAAATTGGAAGTCAACATGGCAGGTAGAAGACTTGCCTTGCCAGTTATTCCTCAGTAAAATGGCGACACTGATACCCATCCAGGGGGCTTTCGGGGGGATCAGATGTGCTAATATGGGCACATGGTACATTAGGATAGGATGGGGAGGTTACATTGCTGGGTTTCCGGCCACGCAGCTGGTGGCACAAGCAGTACCAGAGCCCCCCTCTCAGTGAGGCAGATTCTCCTGAGGCCAGGGCAAGCCCTTGCTTACCAGACTGTGCTCTATTACACCGTTCTGGCAGCCAAATACTGTTACAGTACCTTTCTGGAGGTGTAACTAATTCTGCACAAATGGCATTAATTATTGCCATCGGGTGTGTGTGTGTGTTGTGTGTGTGTCTTTGTCTTTGGAGTTGATCCCTCTCTGTCTCTACTCAAATCTAACCTTCTCCATCACAGCCAGCCACCCTGAACTGTCTTCTAAGCATCTTTGTTGACCTGCATTTGCATATACTGCAGTTCCTGGAAATGTCAACCATTCTTGAAGCGGAGTTCTTTCTGACTTCACGTATTCCATACTCAAGAGACTGCATGGCTGACAAAATGCCAGCCGTTCGGGTTGGGGATGAAGACACAGCTCACTGAAGACTGTTAGCCATAAAAGCAGAGGGGGCGGGGACAGCATATCCTAGGGCTTGGGTCCTGTTGCACATGGAGGGGAGCTGCTGCAGGGGAGCAGCTTTGCACTCTAGAGGCCTTGGTGGGGCATGGGCCTGCAGGGCCTCTGCGGCCCTGCGCTCAGCGGGTACCAGAGCTGCTGCTGGTGCGGTGGTGGTCCAAACCCACCCACCCACTTCCCCCAGTTTACCTGTCCCATAAGAAACTCCAAACCCAAGTGAGCATCTGTTTTCATCTCAGAATCCTCCCCCACAGTTGTTTTCAAACCCCGATGTGCATCAGAATCAGCTGGAGGGCTTGTTAAAACACAGAGCAGTGGCCCCATCCTTGGAGTTTCTGACTCAGTGGATTGGGTGGAGCCCAAGAATTTTCATTTCCAACAAATTCCTAGTTGATGCTGATGCAGCCGGTCCTGGCGCTACACTAGATTGAGAAACACTGCTCTGTTTTCCAAGATTAGGTACTTCAGGAACAGATACAGATGGGAGAACTTGTCACCTGGTCTATTCTAAAGACAAGATCGACTCCTCCGCTATTAAAATCAGCTGGCTGAAAGC
>NW_027762701.1:0-298 GCF_054177405.1 Leptonychotes weddellii
CTGGCCCATAGCAGTGTTTTGAGTTTCATAAAATTCAGGACATGTCCCGGCAGTGGATCAGCGTTGTGAACACCTTCTGTCCTTGTCACAACAGAGAGCCTGGGTCAGTCTGCTGGAAAAGCCCAAGCTGTGCCTCCAGGCAGTGAATGAAGTTTTTGTGCTGGGATGGCGTGCCCAGGTCTCTCCCAGGGGACCTCCTGGGCTAGCCAGCCGTCCAGGTCACGCTCCCCGCCAGAGTCCGGAAGTCCCTCCCTCCCTCAAAATTCTTTGAGCATAAGCACCCTGAAAACCTCTGCCA
>NW_027762702.1:0-298 GCF_054177405.1 Leptonychotes weddellii
TAGTAGAAGGAAGGGAAAAATGAAGGGGGGGATTGGAGGGAGAGATGAACCATGAGAGACTATGGACTCTGAGAAACAAACAGGGTTTTAGAGAGGAGAGGGAGGGGGGATTGGTTAGCCCAGCGATGGGTATTAAGGAGGGCACGTACTGCATGGAGCACTGGGTGTTATACGAAAACAGTGGATCGTGGATCAACACATCAAAAACTAATGATGTACTGTATGGTGACTAACATAACATAATAAAATTAAAAAAACAAAAAACAAAAAACAAGACCCACCTATGTGCTGCCTACAA
>NW_027762703.1:0-298 GCF_054177405.1 Leptonychotes weddellii
CATATTGTCACTGGATTCGGCGTCTCTGGATTCAGTCGCTGTCAATGTCAATGCCATTTATTGCAGAAATGGAAAAATTCATCCTAAATGTGTGTGGACTCTCGAGGGAATGCAGATAGCCAAAAACAATTTTGAAAAAGAACAAAGCTGGACGACTCACACTTCCCGGTTTCAATCCATATTACAAAACAGTGTTAGTTAAAACAGTGTGGTGTTGATTAGGGACAAATAGACAGTGTTGAACTAGAACAGAGAGACCAGAGATAAGCGCTTGTATCCATGGCCAAGTGAGCTTCAG
>NW_027762704.1:0-298 GCF_054177405.1 Leptonychotes weddellii
ACGTGCTGAGACAACCAGGGCTGGTGGGGCCCCTGCAATCAGGGCAGTGGGAGCAGCGGGAAGCAGCCCCGTTGGGGAAATCTGACCAGACATTCAGCGCAGAGGGTGGCACATAATCAAGAAGTCAAAACCGAGAGGCTCCTGATGAGGGCCTGTTGAGGGCAGGACCAGGTGGCGGAGCTGCCAGATTCCCGGCCAGGGCAACAGAAGACCAAATGAACTGGCTGAGGAGGCAGAAAGCCTAGAGGAAAACTCAAGAAAAGTTCAGAGGGCACGAAACAGCTAGGAACAACCACAA
>NW_027762705.1:0-298 GCF_054177405.1 Leptonychotes weddellii
CTGGCCCATAGCAGTGTTTTGAGTTTCATAAAATTCAGGACATGTCCCGGCAGTGGATCAGCGTTGTGAACACCTTCTGTCCTTGTCACAACAGAGAGCCTGGGTCAGTCTGCTGGAAAAGCCCAAGCTGTGCCTCCAGGCAGTGAATGAAGTTTTTGTGCTGGGATGGCGTGCCCAGGTCTCTCCCAGGGGACCTCCTAGGCTAGCCAGCCGTCCAGGTCACGCTCCCCGCCAGAGTCCGGAAGTCCCTCCCTCCCTCAAAATTCTTTGAGCATAAGCACCCTGAAAACCTCTGCCA
>NW_027762706.1:0-298 GCF_054177405.1 Leptonychotes weddellii
ATTTATTTGCCTAAATATGCTGGTGTATATATTATATTGATATAACATAATTCATTTAGTCTCTATGAAATCTAATTGTTTCTCATCTTTTCCTATTAAAATACTGTAATTAAATATTTTTTTTGCCACTTGTAAGATTATCTCTGAAGATAAATCTCAGAATTGGAATTTCTAGGTCACAATTTTAAGTTATGATGGATTGCCACAGTGTTTCATAAAATTATACATTAATGTCCTTATCTATGCATATCCCATGATAGTCTATCAGATTACAAGAATTTTTTTCATGTACAAAGCA
>NW_027762707.1:0-298 GCF_054177405.1 Leptonychotes weddellii
ATTGTGAGATCATGACCTGAATGAAAACCAAGGGTTTGATGCTTAACCAACTAAGTCACCTGGTCTCCCCTCACTCTCACTACTTTTATTCAACATAGAACACAGTACTGGAAGCATCAGACAAGGAAAAGAAATAAAAGGCATCCACACTGGAAGAAGTCAACCTTGCACTTTTTGCAGATGACATGATACTATATATATAGAAAACCTAAAATACTCCATCAAAAAACTACTAGAACTGACAAATAAATTCAATAAAATCTCAGGGTAAAAAATTAGTGTACAGAAATCTGTTGCA
>NW_027762708.1:0-298 GCF_054177405.1 Leptonychotes weddellii
CATATTGTCACTGGATTCGGCGTCTCTGGATTCAGTCGCTGTCAATGTCAATGCCATTTATTGCAGAAATGGAAAAATTCATCCTAAATGTGTGTGGACTCTCGAGGGAATGCAGATAGCCAAAAACAATTTTGAAAAAGAACAAAGCTGGACGACTCACACTTCCCGGTTTCAATCCATATTACAAAACAGTGTTAGTCAAAACAGTGTGGTGTTGATTAGGGACAAATAGACAGTGTTGAACTAGAACAGAGAGACCAGAGATAAGCGCTTGTATCCATGGCCAAGTGAGCTTCAG
>NW_027762709.1:0-298 GCF_054177405.1 Leptonychotes weddellii
CCTTCTTCTGCCTCCACTTAGCTCCCCAGAGCCAGCCACTGTTTGCCTTTGAATGGTCTGAACCTGATACAGGGTGCCAGATGCAACTGACTTGGATGCGCCTCCTGCAGGGGTTTCAAAACTCACCAACACTCTATGGGGAAGCACTGGCCACAGACCTTGCCAGCTTCCCAAGAGACGCCACACGATGCACCCTCCTTCAGTAAGTGGATGACCTCCTCCTCGCCAGTGACAACATGAAGACTGCATAAAAGGCACAAAGGCCCTCCTACAGCTCCTGTCAGACTCGGGATACCGA
>NW_027762710.1:0-298 GCF_054177405.1 Leptonychotes weddellii
CGTATATAAAGCTTTATTTCTTTAGCCCTTAACCCTCAGGCTCAGGGAAATACCTTAGTGATTTTGCTCCCTTGACTCCTGCAGCGTGTTTTCCTCCCGCTCTGGAGCAGGGTGAAGGGAACATGGGTAATGGACACACTGGGGTGGCTCTTGGATGCTCCTCTTTGCACAGTCATGGGACCCATATGTAGCCCCCACCTCTCTCCACTCCTATATATTTTGTCTTCCCCAAGCCAGGGGATCCAAGGGATCTCTTCTCCCCTTCCTAGCTTCACCATTCCTACCTTCCTTTCCTTTC
>NW_027762711.1:0-4046 GCF_054177405.1 Leptonychotes weddellii
ACACACACACACACACACACACACACACACACAGTGGAATATTATGCAGCCATCAAAAAATGAATTTTTGCTGGGGCGCCTGGGTGGCTCAGTTGGTTAAGCGACTGCCTTCGGCTCAGGTCATGATCCTGGAGTCCCGGGATCGAGTCCCGCATCGGGCTCCCTGCTCGGCGGGGAGTCTGCTTCTCCCTCTGACCCTCCCCCCTCTCATGTGCTCTCTCTCATTCTCTCTCTCTCAAATAAATAAATAAAATCTTTAAAAAAAATGAATTTTTGCCATTTGCAATGACGTGGATGGAACTAGAGGGTATTAGGCTAAGCGAAATAAGTTAATCAGAGAAAGACAAGTATCATATGACCTCACTGATATGAGGAATTTGAGAAACAAGACAGAGGATCATAGGGGAAGGGAGGGAAAAAAATGGAACAAGATGAAACCAGAGAGGGAGACAAATCGTAAGAGACTCTTAATCTCAGGAAACAAACTGAGGGTTGCTGGAGTGGAAGGGGGTGGGAGGGATGGGGTGGCTGGAGGATGGACATCGGGAAGGGTATGTGCTATGGTGAGCGCTGTGAATTGTGTAAGACTGCTGATTCACAGACCTGTACCTTTGAAACAAATAATACATTGTATGTTAATAAAAAATATTGAAAAAAAGACTAAAATAAAATGAAGGAAAATATTGATAGTTTTTTCTTTATGAAGACACTATTTTGTAAGTGGAAAACAAGGCACACAATCTTAATATCAAAATTTGATGATATAGGAATGGACCTAGAAGGTATTATGTTAAGTGAAATAAGTCAGTTAGAAAAAGACAAATACCATAAGATTTCACTTATACATGGAGTCTGAAACAAAACAAAACAAATGAACCAAGAAAAAAGCAGAAACCATAAATACAGAGAACAAACTGGTGGTTGCCAGAGGGAGAGGTGGGGGATGGGCAAAATTGGTGAAGAGGAGTGGGAGGCACAAGCTTTCAGTTATGGAATGAATAAGCCATGGGGATGAAAGGTAGAGCATCAGGAATATGGTCAATGGTATTGTAATAGCATTGTATGGTGACAAATGGTAGCTACACTTGTGGTAAGCATAGCGTAATATATAGACTTATCAAATCACTGTTGTACACCTGAAACTAATGTGACATTGTGTAACAATCATATTTCAACTTAAAAAAACTTGGTGATATAAAAATAAAACTATGGATTAATCCCACCGATGACGTATATGCAAAAATTCAAAATATCAAAATAATAAATACAATCCAGAAGTATGGCAAAGAAATACTGGGGACACCTGGGTGGCTCAGTCGGTTAAGTCTCTACCTTCGGCTCAGGTCATGATCCCAGAATCCTGGGATCTAGTCCCAGTCCTGCATCGCATCAGGCTCCTTGCTCAGCAGGGAGCCTGCTTCTCTCTGCCTGCCACTCCCCCTGCTTGTGCTCTCTCTCTGACAAATAAATAAAGCCTTAAGAAAAAAAAAGAAATACTACACCATGACAAATCAGTCAATTGCTACAGTAAGAATTCAAACAATTGTTTCAGTCCCAATGTCCCTCTTACACTTATTTCATTTTATCCTTATATTATTTTCTCTATTTGTACTGAAAACTTGTTTAAAGTTTTATCTGCATTTTACCCACTTTGTCAAACAGGATGTCACCCCCCCTTGCAGGTGTCGGCAAAGATGTCTTGATTAGTACCGCTCATGTGTTCAAGATCTAACAGCATGTCTTGTCCTTGGTTGCAAGGCAAGATGACAATATGTAATAACTTGAACAACAGAATTAGACAACAGATTTGAAAATGCTTAAATGCACTGATTAACTCATTCATTGTCATATATCCTGAGACAGAAGACGTTATGAGCACTTCACCTGCTGACTCAGAATTTTTGGTCCAGACCACCTTTTCAAATTGTAGAATTTGCATGGCCCTATCCCCATGGTGCTTTAGCATCCTTCACAATGGACTCATACCACAATTATTAGTATCACATTTCCCAATTCAATGTACGTACCATCAAAGTTGCACTTGGTCCAACCTCTTCCCCTCGCCATTCCTGGGCCCTGCCAACTGCCTTGCTTGAAATCCAGAGGAAATACAGCAATGACCCATGCTATTTCTGCTGCTGCCATTGCCACTATTGTTCAAGCCACAGCTTGAGGAATGACCTAACATAGCATCAGCTAACAAGAATAGACTACTACTGCTGCAAACTAGTCAAACTGCACACATGGAAACACAGTGGACTTAATGCTCCAAGGGTTGAACTTTGACAAATGGAGACTAGCTACGTTCCCTCAATAATGGCTTTTCTAAGAATGCTTATGACTCTTTTCAATGTTACCTTTTTACACTCATTTTACATCACATCCCAAGCTAAAGGTTTTTTCTGGTTTCTCTGAACTGTGGCTCTTCCTTGCCTTTAAAACAGAACTATCTTGCTACCATCCTAGGGTGCAGAAAACTAGGATAATGGCCCCTGGTCTGCCCTGCCCTGAGCTGTGGTTTTAAGCAGGATAACAGATATTTATATTTCAGAATGGTGTACTTCCACACTTGACCTTGTCCACTGGGTCCCCCAAAGGCCTTGTGTTAAGGGTTTGGACAATGTGTGTGTTTGCGGATAGGCCTGGGGGGAGGGAGAAGGGAGGCGGGGAGAGCAGGAAGCCCTATCGGAGGGGTAAGTTTATCCTTACAGGTTCATGCACATATAATTCAGTCCACCATTGAGATTGGGCTTAGTGTAACTCTCTGGCCCTGTTGACCATTGAAAAGGTAAGTGTAATAATACAAGACCTTTGTTTGGGCATAGAGTCCCCTATTTATTGAGCATTTGTAAGTCTGCAGAGGAAATAACACATCATCAAGTGGGGTAGAATTTCTTTTTGAAAATAAAAAAGAGTGATAATTTCTGTAACTATGAGAAAAATAATTACCAATAGACCAGATTCTTAGTGTTTGCTACTTAGGACAATCTCTCCCTATGATCAGTCTACATCAGAAACCAAATTATTATAAGACGATTATGTATTTAGTGCTCAGGGAATCAGGGCAAGCTGACTTAGCTAGATGTTGGTGCTGTCAAAGTATGTGGATATCTAATTCATTTAGTGTTGCTCATGTTTTTCCCTATATAGGTGATCAACTATAGGTAATCAAATCTTTCATATTTTCCCTTTATGGCTTCTAGATACTTGATCACGCTGAGGAAGATCCTTCCTACCTCTCTCTAGGTTATAAAAATAGACTCTTTGTTCCCTTCAAGCTTTTTATAAACACATTTCAACGTTTTCCTTTTTAAGTTTTCTGTTATATACAGTTGTATGTATTATGAGGTAGGTGCCTATTCTCAAAGCTTACCTTTTTCTGACAGCATACTTTGTGGAAGGACTTTTGATATTCTGTTAGTTCTTGGTTACCTCCAAAATGTTAATTTTCTCCATAAGTAGAAACATTATGTTTGCTACTTTTGAGGCATGGTGCACTGAGCTGCTGTTGGTAATGTCTTATATTACAGAACTCACTTTCTTAAAAATAGAATGAACAGTTTGGGTGGTTTCTTAGCTCAAGGTTAGAAAACAGGGCCTGGGGCAACAGTTTACCTTGAGATGTATAATACAAGGAAACAAGTGTGAGGGGAAAGGGAAGCAAGGCAAGGAAAGAAGGAAAGCAGATACACGGGGGTTAGCTACCCATCTGGACAGAACTTTTCAACAAAAGCACAGCTGATTACTTATATCACATGATGTCTTCAGTAAGGGTACATAAAATTACTGTTCCTAAGCACAGTCTATGTAAGTGGAAGGATGGAAAAGAATTTATCTGTCAGCTCTCCTGAGTAGTCTCCTTTGCTCAAAGCCCAGCCCACAGGGTGAACTTGACAGAGAAATTAACCAAAAAAGAGGTATAAACACAAAATTTGCCTGAACCACAGCAATTTGCTAAACCCACACTTGGGATGTTTATTGAGACAAGGCAAGTAAAATACGAATTTAAAAAAAGAAAGCCAGTTTTCTGAGTCTTGAAATATTAT
>NW_027762712.1:0-298 GCF_054177405.1 Leptonychotes weddellii
AAGTAGAATTTAAGAAATATTTTTTACTTAATCCGAGTTAATGATAAAAAGTAATCAGAAGGGCGCCTGGGTGGCTCAGTTGGTTAATCGACTGCCTTTGGCTCAGGTCATGATCCTGGAGTCCCGGGATCGAGTCCCGCATCGGGCTCCCTGCTCGGCGGGGAGTCTGCTTCTCCCTCTGACCCTCCCCCCTCTCATGTGCTTTCTCTCTCTCATTCTCTCTCTCAAATAAATAAATAAAATCTTTAAAAAAAAAAAAAGTAATCAGAAGAGTCGCTTAAGCGTCTGCCCATGGCTC
>NW_027762713.1:0-298 GCF_054177405.1 Leptonychotes weddellii
GGATGTTTATCTGCCCTTGTTCTATGGAGAGAGGTAGGAGGCAGTTCCCCAACATGCCTCCCTAGTTTGGTCACTGGTTGCACAGTGGTGTTTACTTCCCTGGGCATAGGAATTTGGCTGTCAAACACTCAGATGAACTTGTGTGCGTGATTCAAACTGAAAAGTTAACCAGCTTTACAGAAGTGATGATAAAGCCAATAGGAAGGACAAAAGGCAGTGAGAGCCTGGTGCAAGGCAGGCTTCCTTCCGGTGAAGGTGGTCCTATTCTGCAGCAAATGCTTCCCTTTGTCTCTAGTCA
>NW_027762714.1:0-298 GCF_054177405.1 Leptonychotes weddellii
CAATCAACTTTCAAGTAAACTGACTTCTTAACCAAATATCTTCAGATGTATTTTCCCATTGGTTTCCTTATCTATCATCCCATACAAACATCGGACCCCTGGGGCATAGGCAAGGCAAGAAAACCAATGCGAGTTCCAACAGGAACTTCCACAGGGGGCGAGGGGACAGGGGGTCCTGTCTATCTGGTTTATTATCATATTCCCAGATCCTGACACACTGTAGGTGCTCAAAAATACTTGCACCGTAAATGACAACATTTAATGCCACTTAAGGCTAAGTCAGCTTAGTTTACATAAC
>NW_027762715.1:0-298 GCF_054177405.1 Leptonychotes weddellii
CAGTCACACCGCCTGAGTGAGTGACGGGGGGGCAGTCACACCGCCTGAGTGAGTGATGGGGGCAGTCACACCGCCTGAGTGAGTGACGGGGGTCAGTTGCACCGCCTGAGTGAGTGATGGGGGGTCCAGTTGCACCGCCTGAGTGACAGGGGGGCGATCACACCGGCCGCCCTGTGTGCACTGTAGCAGTGTGTGGCCGGGGGCGGGCAGCGGACGTGGTCCTGCACCAGCTGTGAGGACTTGAGCTGGTGCTCACACCCACAGAGGTGAGCACTCGCGGGAACACCGCCGGTCAGGC
>NW_027762716.1:0-298 GCF_054177405.1 Leptonychotes weddellii
AGCAGGGGAAACAGGGCTTTTGCAATTCGGAGGTGCCTGCCACTTGGGGCCGTAGCCACGTTCTGTCCCCTCTCTGATGCTTTTAAGATATGCTGGCTAGGGCGCCTGGGTGGCTCAGTTGGTTAAGCGACTGCCTTCGGCTCAGGTCATGATCCCGGAGTCCCTGGATCGAGTCCCGCATCGGGCTCCCTGCTCGGCAGGGAGTCTGCTTCTCCCTCTGACCCTCCCCCCTCTCATGTGCTCTCTCTCATTCTCTCTCTCACAAATAAATAAATAAAATCTTTAAAAAAAAAAAAAA
>NW_027762717.1:0-298 GCF_054177405.1 Leptonychotes weddellii
CAAATAAATAAACAGATTTTATTTATTTATTTGAGAGAGAGAGAGAATGAGAGAGAGAACACGAGAGGGGGGAGGGTCAGAGGGAGAAGCAGGTTCCCCGCTGAGCAGGGAGCCTGATGCGGGGCTCGATCCTGGGACTCCAGGATCATGACCTGAGCCGAAGGCAGTCGCTTAAGCAACTGAGCCACCCAGGCGCCCCACAAAATCTTAGAAAAGAAAAAAGAAAGGAACCACTCAGTTGAAATGTCTCTGGATGGGCAGTGAAGTGGGGAAAGGAGGCTCAGGATGCAGAAAGGGA
>NW_027762718.1:0-298 GCF_054177405.1 Leptonychotes weddellii
CGTATATAAAGCTTTATTTCTTTAGCCCTTAACCCTCAGGCTCAGGGAAATACCTTAGTGATTTTGCTCCCTTGACTCCTGCAGCGTGTTTTCCTCCCGCTCTGGAGCAGGGTGAAGGGAACATGGGTAATGGACACACTGGGGTGGCTCTTGGATGCTCCTCTTTGCACAGTCATGGGACCCATATGTAGCCCCCACCCCTCTCCACTCCTATATATTTTGTCTTCCCCAAGCCAGGGGATCCAAGGGATCTCTTCTCCCCTTCCTAGCTTCACCATTCCTACCTTCCTTTCCTTTC
>NW_027762719.1:0-298 GCF_054177405.1 Leptonychotes weddellii
CCCCCCAGGGCTGTGCTCCCCGAGGCTGTTTCCCTAGTATGTCCCCTCAGCCACGCTTCCCCAGGCTGTCCCCCAGTGTGTCCCCACAGCCATGCCCCACCCCCCAGGCTGTCCCCCAGCTGGGCTCCCCCCAGGGATTCCCCCCCCAGCCACGCTCAGACACATTTGGGTGTTACTGGGCTCAGGGAGGGGACAGCCCGGCACGGAGATGAAGCCAGCTTGCTCTCTGTCACATCCAGAGTTACACATGTCCGTGTTTGCCAAGCTCTGTAGAAATGTATCCCATGTTTTACAATCA
>NW_027762720.1:0-298 GCF_054177405.1 Leptonychotes weddellii
CTCACCATTACGTGCTAAGTGTACTTACGAATTTTCACCAGTTATTACAGTATTAGTGACTATATTCCCTATGCTGTACTTTTCATCCTTGTGACTTATTGTATAACTGTAAATTTGTACTTCCTAATCCCCTTCACCTACTTTGCCTAATTCCCCACTCTCCTTCCCTCTGACAACCACCAGTTTTTTCTCTGTATTTGAGTCTGTTTCCGATTTTTTTAGTTTCCACATGCAAGTGACATCATCTGATACTCATACTTTTGACTTATTTCACTTAACATTATACCTTCTATGCCCA
>NW_027762721.1:0-298 GCF_054177405.1 Leptonychotes weddellii
TTACTTTTATTTTTTAATTTTTTTAAGATTTATTTATTTATTTGAGATGGGGACTGGGGAGGGGCAGAGGGAGAGGGAGAGTCTTAAGCAGACTCCACACTGAGCACGGAGCCTGACGTGGGGCTCAATCTCACGACCCTGAGATCGTGACCTGAGCCAAAACCAAGAGTCGGTCGCTTAACTGTGCCACACAGGCACCCCTGGAAACATTATTTTTAATAAAATATTTTAGATAAACAAAAATTTATAAAGGATAAAATGATGAATAATATGTACCATCCAAATTAAGAAAGAAAAA
>NW_027762722.1:0-13982 GCF_054177405.1 Leptonychotes weddellii
TTTTTTTTTTTTTTAAAGATTTTATTTATTTATTTGAGAGAGAGAATGAGATAGAGAGAACATGAGAGGGGGGAGGGTCAGAGGGAGAAGCAGACTCCCTGCTGAACAGGGAGCCCGATGCGGGACTCGATCCAGGGACTCCAGGATCATGACCTGAGCCGAAGGCAGTCGCTTAACCAACTGAGCCACCCAGGCGCCCCTAAATAAAATCTTTAAAAAAATAAAAAATAAAAATAAAAAAGATTTTATTATTTATTCCAGAGAGAGAGTGCAAGAGTGGGGGGAGGAGCAGAAGGAGAGGGACAAGCAGACTTCACGCTGAGCACAGAGCCCAATGTAGGACTTGATCTCAGGACCCTGAGATCATGGCCTGAGGCAAAATCAATAGTCGGACACTTAACTATCTGAGCCACCCAGGTTCCCCTACAGCCATTCTTTTAGTGTAGCTATATTGGTAACAAATTCTCTTAGTTTTCCTTTACCTGAGAACATCTTGATTTCCCCCTCATTCCTGAAGAAGATTTTTTGGTCGTAGGATTGTTGATTAAGAGGTTTTTTTCAGTACTTGAAAATAGTGTGCCATTTTCTCCTGGTCTTCCTGGTTTCTGATGAAAAATCTCCTTTTTATTCAGAGTGTTTTCCCCTTATAAGTAAGGTGGCATTTTTTTCTCTGACTTGAAAAGATTTTTTCTTTGTCTTTAGTTATCAGAAGTTTAATTATGATGTGTCTTGGCATGATTTGGGGGCTCATCGTGTTTGGGATTTGCTCAGCTCCTTGAATCTGCGGGTTTATGTCTTTTGCAAAATTTGGAAAGTTTTCAGCCATTATTTCTTTGAGTACTTTTGCAAGTTGCCTACTTTCTCCTGTCCACCTGGAATTCTGATAATATGAATGGGTGAGATGACTTCTCAAAGGCTTCCATCTAGCCTAGTTGTCTGTGCTCTTTCAGTTAGAATGCCTGGGTTCATACAATAAACCAGACTTGATGATCTTCATTAGCTAATAATAACCCCTTTATTTTGGCTGAGGGATGCCCCAGCTTTCCCCAGCTGCCTCCCGGTATGGAGAGATGTTTTAACCTAAGTGCCTGTCTGTGTCCTGGGGAAAAAAGAGTTGGCAGCCACTCTGGCTATTTTGAAATCATTTCCTCTTCTTTCTTTTTTTTGGTATTTATTTATTTATTTATTTATTTTTGATATTCATTGACTTTTTTTTATTCTTATGTTAATCCCCATACATTACATCATTAGTTTTAGATGAAGTGTTCCATGATTCATTGTTTGTGCATAACACCCAGTGCTCCATGCAGAATGTGCCCTCCTCAATACCCTCCTCTTCTTTCTTGTGTAATGTTCTCTTGACCTAGATGTCATGGAGCACTCATATACATTCAGAAAATACTTACCTGTGTAAAGGACTGTGGCAGACAGCAGCCCACAAGGAGTTAACAGAAGGGGCAATTCCTCATGGAACATAAATAACTGAGAGGCAGGTGCCACAGGAGGCCCTGTGATGCTGAGGGAGCTGGAGGGGTGTTCCCACTGGATGTAGGGAAGAGTCATGCAAGATGTGGATTTCAGTGTGAATTCTGGAGGGCCTGGTAGATGCCCCATGTGAAAATGGGAAGAAAGGACATTTAAGACAAATGGTGAAAGCCAAGTCACTGAGGTGAGATGTACTGGGCCAGGGGCTTTGAGAAGCAGTAACAGAAGAAGTGAGTTGACCCAGGCTCCGGAGGGCCTGAAATGCCCCCACTAAGGACCTAACTTGTATTTGGTAGGAATTAAGTATTTTTGTAAAAGCAGCTACATTGCTAGGATTGGGAAGGTTGAAGGGCCATGTGGGAGTGTCTTCCATCTGTCCCAAATTTGGGTTCATTTCAAGAAGTAGGAGGAGGCTAATATTTGAGTACCTCTCTCTTAGGTGGCAGAGAACAACCTCCATACACTTTCAGTTAATTTTCAACAAAAAAACCCTAGTAGTGTTAGAGGGTAGTGTTGCCATTTTATAAGGAGAACACTGAGAGTTAAGTATCTGACCACAGAGACTGATTTCTTCTGTCCCAAGTTTTCTTCCTTGAATAGGAAGGACTATTCCCTGCCCAGAGAAGCTTCTCCCAGCTCCCTCAGTTAGGCACATTCTTTCTTCCTCCTTTCCTTCCACCAGACATTTGGAATGTTAGGAGGGTTCCTTAAAACCCTTTAAGGGTAAGATGGCATTTATACTCCTGGACCTCAAGATCCCTTTTAACCTTGGGTAGCTCAGCCCCCATCTTCCCATCATTGCCTGGGGGAAGCATATACTCCCTTTTCATGCTCTCATTGTATCAAAGCTGGAAGGAACCTTAGAGATACTTAGTCCAACTCCTTGTTTTTCTGGTGCAAGCCAGAGGCCCAGTGTGGCTAAATCTCTCATCCAACTCTACACATAACACAGGTTATGGCAGGGTTGGGTCCTCTCTGCCTTGGTGACCCTCTCTCAATGTTGTTATCTCCCCAGATCTTCAGCACCTAATTTTTCCATTTACCATATGATTTCCCTCTTTTTTTTTTTTAAAGATTTTATTTATTTATTTATTTGACAGAGAGATTGACAGCGAGAGAGGGAACACAAGCAGGGGGGAGTGGGAGAGGGAGGAGCAGGCCTCCCGCTGAGCGGGGAGCCCGATGCGGGGCTCGATCCCAGGACCCTGGGATCATGACCTGAGCCGAAGGCAGATGCTTAACGACTGAGCCACCCAGGCGCCCCTAAATAAGTAAATCTTAAAAAAACGGGGTGGTTTGGATTCAACTACTGCCCTATAGTTTGGTTCAAGAAGGAGGCTATCCTAGTCTTGGAAGTGCGTCTGTAGCTTCCTGGTTGGCTGTCAGGTGCAGGAACCCTGGATTGGGGATGCCTCCTTCAAGGCTGGGGAAACGGGAATGCGTGCAATGTGCTGTAATCTGAGGACCAGGGTAGCTAGCCCCTCTGGAGCTTCATGGAGCAGCATGCTGTGTAGTCTCTGGTGTGGTATACAGAGCACTGTCAGAGGCCCCAGAGACATCCTCCCACCCAGGAGTGACTGATCTTAGGCGGGCTAACGTCACCTCTCCAGACCTCACCTTTGCTGTCTGTTAAGTGGTGATAATAAGGCCCCCTCCACAGGACTGGCAAAGTCCCAGTCGTGGACCGTAAAGGTAAGGGGTTATTTTGCTGTCATTGTCATTATTAGGGTAGCGTGGACATTCTCAGGCTGGCTCTACAAAGTGAACTGACAGGAGATGAACTTGAACACTTAGCCCAGAAGGTATCGAGGTTTCTGGTGGGGCGAGACCTCCCCCCTCAGCCAGTTCTCCTTCCTTGCTGCTGACTTCCCAAGCCAGTGCTGCCTGGAACCATCTCTGCTGCAGCTCAGGATCACCTCCTTTCAGACACACCACCTGACCTCTGCATTGTGCGCTGCTTTGGGGGATGGGGAGACCCCACTAAAAGTAAAACTAACTGCAATTTCTGCTAATTTCCCCCGTCCGGTGTTGCTGCTGGGTGGCTTCTGGTAGAGGTTCTGAAATGAATTTTTGGCGGGGACAATCAGACTAACCCTTTACATCTTCTGAGGAGCAGGTCTTCTGCATTGGTCAAGGGGCAGAAGTTCTGGGCTTGTCATGATTTCTGAGCCATTTCTCTCTCTCTCCCTCTCTGGCAGGCGGGCAGGAAGACCTATGCTGTGGTGTCTGGCCGCTCAGCCAGTCATTCCCTGGCCTCAGAACTGGTGGAGTCCAGTGATGGCCATGAGGAGATCATTAAGGTGAGCTTTGTTCACCTCCACTCTTTCTCTCTCCCCTCTTTCTCCTGACAGGCATGTGAGAGGGAGCAGCAGACTTTGCCACGGGGTTTGACTGTGGTTTGACTAGGAGGAACCAGACTCAATGCTAGTTCCCGGGTATTTTCCTGGAAAGATAATTAACACCAGGAGACCATAGTCCGTGTGTAGTGACTTTGGTGCAACTCAGCCGTAGGCATGAGGATGGATGGAATGACCTTTCTAGGTGCCTATCCCACTATCCATATTTAGCTGCTGGAGGTTGTGGAGACAGGTGGGAGGTGTGGTTAGGGAACTTACTATTTTTTTTTAATGGAACAGTTTTTGTTAATTCTTTTTAATTTCTATTTATTTATTTATTTATTTTATTTTTTATTTTTTAAAGATTTTATTTATTTATTTGAGAGAGAGAATGAGACAGAGAGAGAGAGCATGAGAGGGGGGAGGATCAGAGGGAGAAGCAGACTCCCTGCTCAGCAGGGAGTCCGATGTGGGACTCGATCCCGGGACTCCAGGATCATGACCTGAGCCGAAGGCAGTCGCTTAACCAACTGAGCCACCCAGGCGCCCCTGTTAATTCTTTTTTAAAAACAGCTCTTTGAGACATAATTCACATACCATACAATCGATTCAGTTAAAGTGTACAATTCAGGTTTTGAGTATGTTCACAGATTGTGGCAATCATCACCACTATTAATTCCAGAATATTTTCAGTTACTCTTTTCCTGCTCCTGGCAATCACCAATCTACTCTCTGTCTCTGTGGGTTTGCCTCTTCTAGACATCTCACGTAAATGGAATCCTAGAACATGTGGACTTTGTGTCTGGCTTCTTTCACTTAGCATAATAGTTTCAAGATCCAGCCATGTTGTAACATATATCAGTACTTAATCCTTTTAATGGTTAAATAACATTCCCTTGAATGGATATATCACATTTTGTTACCCACTCATCAGTTGATGAACATTTGGGTTATTTCCACTGTCTGGCTATTAAGCTACTATGAATATTCAAGTGCAGGTTTTTGTGTGAACATATGTTTTCAGTTTTCTTTGTATCTACCTAGGAGTGGAATTCCTAGGTCATTTGGTAACTCTATATTTAATCTTTTGAGGAACTACCAGAGTTTTTCTCAAAACATTTGTTCTATTTTATATTCTCACCAGCAGTGTAGGAGGGTTCCAGTTTCTTTATATCCTTACCAACACTTGTTATTATCTGTCTTTTTGATTATAAGCCTTCCTATTGCATGTGAAGCCATATCTTGTGGTTTTCATTTGCATTTCCCTGATGACATGCTTTCATATGCTTATTGCCTATTTGTGTATCTTCTTTGGAGAAATATTTATTCAAATCCTTTGCCCATTTAAAAATTCAGTTGTGTTTAAAGAGTTTATGTGTAGGTACAAGTAATGAATGTGGCTGCACTTTCTCCATGGTGTTACCCTCGCTATATTTGCATTTTTAAATAGCAGTGAATAGTCCAAAAGACTTTTAATGATAATTAATTAAATTTGCCAAAAAGAGTTTGGCATATGAATATTATAAATAAAACATTGTCATTTTTGTTAAGTCAATTGTGTTTTAATTTTCGAGATGTAAGGGTTCCTTATATATTCTGGATACTGACTAGACCCTTATGATATATATGACTTGGAAAAATTTTTTTTGTAACTTTTAAAAAAATATTATTATTTTATGTTAATCACCGTACATTACATCATTAGTTTTTGATGTAGTGTTCCATGATTCACTGTTTGTGTATAATACCCAGTACTCCATGCAGAACGTGCCCTCTTTAATACCCATCACCAGGCTAACCCATCCTCCCACCCTGACTTGGAAATATTAAGAAAGAAATTTTCCCGCTCTGTGTTTTGTTTTGTTTTTCACTTTCTTACTGATGTCCTTTGAAACAAAAGTTTTTAATTTGATGTAATCCAACTTATATATATTTTTTCTTTTATTGTGTTTTTGGTGTCCTATCTAAGAAGGTTTTGCCTAACCCAAGGTCACAAAGATTTATTCCTGTGTTTTCTTCAAAGAATTATGGTTTTAGCTCTTATGAATAGGTCTATGACCCATTTTGGGTTAATTTTTGTGTATGGTATAAGGAAGAGGTCCAGTATCATTCTTTTCCATGTGGATATCCATTTATTTATTCAGGGTTTTAGTATGTTTACAGATTGTGCAGTCATCACCACTATTAATTCCAGAACATTTTCAGTCACTCTTTTCCTGCTCCTGGCAATCACCAATCTATTCTCTGTCTCTGTGGATTTGCTTCTTCTAGACATCTCATGTAAATGGAATCCTAGAACATGTGGCCTTTGTGTCTGGTTTCTTTCACTTAAACCAGCATCATTTGTTGGAAAGACTGTTCTTTCCCCATTGAATTGTCTTGGCGTCCTGTCAAAAATCAGTTTAGTGTATTTTTATTGTATTATTATTGTTTCTGGACTCTCAGTTGTATTCCATTGATTTATGGGTCTTCTCCTTATGCCAGTTCCACACTGCCTTGATTACTGTAGCTTTGTTAATTTTGTTAATATTTATTAATATTTGTAATTTTGTTATTTTTCAGGATTGTTTTAGCTATTCAGAGTCCTTTATATTTCCATATGAATTTTAGGATCAGTCGGTCAGTTTCTGCAAAGAAGCCAGCTTGGATTTCGATAGGAATTATATTGAAACTGTAGATCAATTTGGGGAGTATTACCATCTTAACAATATTAAGTTTTCCAATCCACAAAAATGGGATGTTTGTTCATTTTTTTAGGCCTTCTTTTATTTTTTTGAACAATATTCTCTAATTTTCAAAATACAAGTCTTGAACTTTGTTAAATTTATTTCTAAGTATGTTTTCTTTTTAAAATTTTTATTTAAATTCAGTTTAGTTAACATACAGTGTATTATTAGTTTCAGGGGTAGGATTTGGTGATTCTTCAGTTGCATATAACACCCAGTGCTCATTACATCAACTGCCCTCCTTAATGCCCATCACCCAGTTACCCCATCCCCCCCTCCAGCAGCCCTCAGTTTGTTTCCTAGAGTTAAGAGTCTCTTTGGTTTGTTTCCCTGTTTTTATCTTATTTTTCCTTCTCTTCCTGTATGTTCATCTGTTTTGTTTCTTAAATTCCACGTATGAGTGAAATCATATGGTATTTGTCTTTCTCTGACTGACTTATTTCACTTAGCATAATATACTCTAGCTCCATCCACATAGTATTTTTTCTTTTCGTTGCTATTGTAAATAGAATTATTTTTTTTTTTTAAAGATTTTTTATTTTATTTTATTGAGAGAGACAGAGAGAGAGCATGAGAGAGAGGAGGGTCAGAGAGAGAAGCAGACCCCCTGCTGAGCAGGGAGCCCGATGCGGGACTCGATCCTGGGACTCCAGGATCATGACCTGAGCCGAAGGCAGTCACTTAACCAACTGAGCCACCCAGGCGCCCCAATAGAATTATTTTTAAATTCCATTTCTGATTGTTCCTTGCTACTGTATAGAAATACAGTTATTTTTTGTATATTGATCTTTTTTTTTAAGATTTTATTTATTTATTTGACAGAGAGAGAGACACAGCGAGAGAGGGAACACAAGCAGGGGGAGTGGGAGAGGGAGAAGCAGGCTTCCCGCTGAACAGGGAGCCAGATGTGGGGCTCGATCCCAGGACCCCGGGATCATGACGTGAGCCGAAGGCAGACCTTAACGACTGAGCCACCCAGGCGCCCCTTTTGTATATTGATCTTAAATCCTACAACCTTGCTACAGCCTCTAAGAGTTTTGTAGTGGATTCCTTAGGGTATTCTATATAAATGATCACTTCATCTGCAAATGGAGGTAGTATTTCCTCTTTCTTTTCAATCTGAATGCCTTTAATTAATTTCTTTTTCTTATTTAAAGTCATTGCATGGCCCTTAAAGAAAGCAAAACTACCCCATAATTCTATTGATGTAATCATTGTTGTTACTACTTTATTGTGTATCCTCTCAGACATTTTCCTATATATGTGTATTTTTTCAAAAGTTAGATTGTATTATATATATTCTGTTCTACAATTTGCTTGCCCCCCCCCCACACTTTAATGCTTTAATGTTGGTTTATAACATCTTCTGTGTCCATAAATGTAAACGTCTGGTATTCTGATGGCTGCATAGTTTGCTATTACAGACACACCACGATATAAGTAACCCCCATTGTGGGACATTATGCCTATTTCCATTTTTGCATTCGTAAACAATATTTTGTTGAACATATGTTACTAAATTGTGTATGTGTTCTATAATACAGGTAATAAATATTTTCTTAATTGTAAAAGATTGAAGCATGTATAGAGAAAAATGTGTAAATCCCTTTTTACAACTTCCTTTGCATAAATTTACATATGTATGTGAGTGTTTATGTCAGTTTGGCTAAATTTACTTCCTTAGGATAAATTTCCAGAAGTAGATTTGATAGGTCAAGGAGTAAGTATAGTTCTAAGCCTTCGGATTTGAATCGTCGAATTGGCCCCCAGAAAGGCGGTAACAATCGACCCTCCCAGCAGCAGTGTATGAGCCTGCCTGGGGGGCATTAACTGACCAGGAGGTTCCGTAACTGAACAGTACCATTTTCCTGATTACAGGTATACTTGAAGGGGAGGTCTGGAGATAAGATGATCCATGAGAAGAATATCAAGCAGCTGAAGAGTGAGGTGCAGTACATCCAGGAGGTGGGCACCCCTCCCTCTGAGGGAACTTCCCATTTTTTTGGCTCCCTTCTTTGTAGGGTCTGGTTCTCTCCCATGTGCTCCCTTTATACCCAAAGTGCCACCAGGCCCCTTGAGTCAAGTATCATTTCCGACCCTTCCAATAATCAGCCGATCCATTCATCAACACATATTTATTGATTACCATGGGCCCAGCACTGTACCCTGGCCATCGTCTCTAAAACTGCCAGTCTCTTTTCCCCAGCTTTTCCTGACCCTCCCCCAGCTCCTGTTGGCTCCTTGGCACTCGTCGTCATGTAATAACATAATACATGTTCCACATGTTTGCCTTTTGCGTTGTGTGTTTCTGCAACAAGAATATTAGCTCCGGCAGGGCAGGGTTTCCTGTTTGTGTAGGAGGGACTTGCCTGGGGTCCCTCCTTCCCCCAGCCAGTGCTAAGGACAGTACCTGGCTCCTAGGAGTATGGGTTGGGGATGGGCACAAAGCTGGGTGAGGTGGTATACTCTCTTGCCTTTTTCCCAAAGCTAAGGCTTCTTGCCCTCCCCTCCCAGGCCCGGAACTGCCTGCAGAAGCTCCGGGAGGACATAAGTAGCAAGCTTGACAGAGATCCAGGAGATTGTCTCCATGGACAGGAGATACAGGTAATAGGAAATGGTCAATGGAAGAGGTTGTGCCGGGTAGTCCCATTTGCATCACGCGGTGGGAGATTCGGCATTGCGATTCTCCGGGAACGGCGCAAATACAGGCAATATTGGCTTCTCAGAGTGCTCACGACTTTAGTAGTGCTCTCCAGCAGGTGGGCGCTTGCGTTTACACATATCAGCCTATAGAGAAGTATACCTGTTCCGAAAACACTGTGTAAAAATGGAATTCATGTAAATAAAACTACCATGAAGTTATTGGCAAAACCTCTTTTCTGTGAGGATTCTGTGATCAGTCTTTTTGCAACACAGTGTCTTATAAAGCAGACAATTACCTATAAATGGAAACTTCTCATAAGTCCATCATACTAAATTGGGGTGACGCTGTGGTGTGAATTGGAGGTCTTGGTCCTTGTCTGTTATTTGTGTATGTAGCGGTCTCTGCCCTGGCACAAGAAGCTCCTCGAGGTTAGGGTTCACCCCCACCCCATCTCTGTATCCCCACACTCAGCACAGGGTCAAGGATGCAGAAGATCATCAGTAAATGTCGTATTGAACCTAGAGGCGAGGTCTTCTTGAGATGGATGGATAACCCTGGGATCTTGCTATTCAGCTTTTCTAAAATTGGAGGCTAGGGGCGCCTGGGTGGCTCAGTTGTTAGGCGTCTGCCTTCAGCTCAGGGTCCTGGGATCGAGCCCCGCATCGGGCTCCCTGCTCCGCGGGAGGCCTGCTTCTCCCTCTTCCACTCCCCCTGCTTGTGTTCCCTCTCTCGCTGTGTCTCTCTCTGTCGAAATAAATAAAATCTAAAAAATAAAAAATAAAAAAAAATTGGAGGCTAGAACTGACCTCAGGAGAAGAGACCTGTCTCTTCCATTTCACCCTCATCCTCCTTTAGAGGCTGAGTTATAGCTCCTTCATTTGCATTTGGTTCGGGAGGGGGTAGTCTTCCTCCAGTAGCCCCTGCCCTCATTCTCCTGAGGGAAACCGTGACCTGGCACCTAGAGGCGGCAGGGCTCCTCTCTGGCGTGAGCGTGCCTGAAGCTTGTGTGGCCATTCCCCCTAACTCTCTTTGCTGTGACTGAAATAGGACTTTCACTGCCCGAGCTCACATCTGGCTGCTGGGAGGTGCTTTGTCGGGTGACTGAAGAGCCTGATGTGCTCAGAGACTGGCCCAAAAGTCCGGGGCCCTTGCTTGCACAGACCAGCAGTCATATGATGAATAATCAGGCTTTGGGTTGGAAAGGATTGCAGCAAAGGCCGCTTCACCTTTCGCTTTATGCTTCGTCAAACCTTGTCAGGATCCCCGAGGGGCAATGGGAGCTCTTTGTTGGTGGCAGGCAGCTGCTTGTATCCCCTGGGCTTCCAGGAGTCAGCCTGCATGTTTTCCTGTCTGCTGAAAGGTTTTAGCCTGAGGATCCCTGCATCCTCCCTGCAAGGCTACAGTATTCCCTTTCAAGGCCACACACGTTTCTCCACTCCCTCTCCTCCATTTTCCACAGAGCACTCAAAGTCTTTTTTCCCTTCCTGCCTGCCTACCTGCCTTCCTACTTGCCTTCCTTCCTTTTCTTCTTCGTCTTCCTCCTTCACTTCCCCTTCCTCTTTTTTCTCTATCTTCTCCACCTCTTTCTTTTATTCTATCTAAGATTTGAGATCTTAGGAGATTAATGTTTCAAAGTTGGTTTTATGGGCTGTTTTGACTACCAGTTTTATTTTTCTTTGAACAGGTGGTGTTAGAAAAGCCCAATGGATTAAATCCAAGCTCCACGACCCCATATAGCAGCCCACTTGAGGTAGGTAACAGGGAAAACCGTGGTAACTACTTCATAGCCAGGAGGCAGGATATCCTCCTCCTCTATCCCCTTGTTATCGCTCTTTCTCTCTCACTAAATATAAGAGTAACATTTGCTGTAAAAATTCAAACAACGGAGAAACATACAAACCGGAGATTCTCCTTCCCCAGTTCCACTCCTTTAAAGGATCCACTGTGAACAGATTGAAGTGGGTGGTTCCTTTTAGAGCAGTGCTCTTGGCCTTCACTGCTGGTTGGAATGGCCCTGGGAGCTTTAAGGAGACAAGCCTGGTGCCAGCCCCCAGAGATTGTAATTTAATTGGTCTGAGATGTGGACTGGGCATCGGGCTTTAAAAAGCTCTTCAGGGGGAGCCTGGCTGGCTCAGTGGGTAGAGCATGCAACTTTTGTTTTGTTTTGTTTTAATTAATTAATTTATTTATTGAGGGGGCAGTGGAGAGAGGGAGAGGGAGAGAGAATCTTAAGCAGGCTCCACACTCAGCTTGGAGCCCAACTTGGGGCTTGATCTCACGACCCTGAGATCATGACTTGAGCCGAAATCAAGAATTGAACGCTTAACTGATGGAGCCACCCAGGCACTCTAAGCATGCAACTTTTGATCTTGGGGTTGTGAGTCTGAGTCCCACGTTGGGTGTGGAGATTACTTAAAAATAAAATCTTAGAAAAAAGAAAAAATATCTCTTCAGGTGATTCTACTGTCTAGCCAAAGCTGAGTACCAACGTTCTAGCATATTTTCTTTTCTTTTTTTTTTAAAGATTTTATTTAGGGGCGCCTGAGTGGCTCAGTCGTTAAGCGTCTGCCTTTGGCTCAGGTCATGATCCCAGGGTCCTGGGGCTTCTTGCTCAGTGGGGAGCCTGCTTCTCCCTCTGCCTGCCACTCCCTCTGCTTGTGCTCTCTCTCTCTCTCTTTCTGACAAATAAATAAAATCTTAAAAAAAAAAAAGATTTTGTTTTTATTTTTTTTAAGTAATCTCTACACCCAACATGGGGCTCAAACTGACGACCCAGAGATCGAGAGTCTCATGCTCTTCTGACTGAGCCAGCCAGGCACCCTGCTAGTTTATTTTTCTATACACAGACCACCATATCTAAATACCACATGCATGTATGTTTGTATATATGGTAATATATACATACACACCATAGATACATGTATAAATAACGTGTGTATAACATACACATACTTTGCACAGATGCAGGGTCATGATAAATACATTACTCCTTGCTTACTCTTCAGTTTTTTTAAACTGATAGCCTTCTATCAATTTATTAAATTTATAGCCTTCTTTCTATGTTAGTACATGTAGATCTACCTCATTCTTTTGAATAATGACGTAGTAGTATTTCTTTCCATGGCTGTCCTTGTTTATTTATTTATTTTTTAAAATTCCAGTATAGTTAACATACAGTGTTGGTTTCGGGTGTACAATGGATTCAATAATCCTATGTATCCCCACCCAATGCTCATCATGGCTATCTTTTTTTTTTTTTTAAAGATTTTATTTATTTATTTGAGAGAGAGAGAGAATGAGAGACAGCATGAGAGGGAGGAGGGTCAGAGGGAGAAGCAGACTCCCCGCTGAGCAGGGAGCCCGATGCGGGACTCGATCCCGGGACTCCAGGATCATGACCTGAGCCGAAGGCAGTCGCTTAACCAACTGAGCCTCCCAGGCGCCCATGGCTATCTTTTTTGAAAAAAAATTTTGCCCCAGCTTTATTGAGGTATGATTGACAAATAAACATGGCTATACTTATATAAAAAAAAAAAAGGCCTCTGTTATTACATTTTTTGTGATTATGTAATAAGATATGCTTATCATAGAAAATTTAGGAAATTCAGAAACACAGAAACGTGAAAGAAGAAAAAATGTCATTCAAATCTACCCAGAAAAAAACCACAGTTTGAAATGCAAGTATGTATTACACTATTGAGATTATACTGCATATAGCATTTCTTTCTGTTTTTTTTTGCTTGGGTGGATTTTTTGGTTTTGTTTGTTTTTTGTTTTTTTGGATTGTTATTTCTGGCCCTTGAGTGCCTGGCTAAATCAGATCTACCCATCCATTCAGGGCATATTATCATCTCTGGTCTCATAAAGGCCTTTCACTTTTTTCTTTTTTTTGGCCTCTCCCCTCCCCAGCCAAAAGGTATACATTCTAATATATTCAATGTATGATTTAGATATGCCTTTGTTTTCAATTTTCCTAATGGATTTGTGCTATATTTCTCGTTTTCCTTTTTAACCAACACCATGTTCTTAGGATCTATCCACATTGCTGTGCTTAAATCTAATGTGTTTCTAACTCCTACAAGCAAAGTTTTTTTTTTTTTTTTTTTAAAGATTTTTTATTTATTTGACAGAGAGAGGGAACACAAGCAGGGGGAGTGGGAGAGGGAGAAGCAGGCTTCCCGCCGAGCAGGGAGCCCGATGCGGGGCTCGATCCCAGGACGCTGGGATCATGACCTGAGCCGAAGGCAGACGCTTAACGACTGAGCTACCCAGGTGCCCCCCTACATGCAAAGTTTTATAACTACCTTTTTTCTCTTCATATTATACCATGAAAATTTTCCATGTCATTAAATAGTCTTATAAGAACATTTGAAATAAGCACGTAGTAGTTATGCTCCAGGAGCCCTTTATTTTTATTTATTTATTTTTTTAAAGATTTTATTTATTTATTTGACAAAGAGAGACACAGCCAGGGAGGGAACACGAGCAGGGGGAGTGGGAGAGGGAGAAGCAGGCTTCCCGCGGAGCAGGGAGCCTGATGCGGGGCTCGATCCCAGAACTCTGGGATCATGACCTGAGGCGAAGGCAGATGCTTAACGACTGAGCCACCCAGGTACCCCCTCCAGGAGCCCTTTAAATCATTCTCACCTGCTCAGCCGCTTAGGTACAGATCTAGGGCAGTTGACTGGATAACTTCTTTTTTTTTTTTTATTCTTATGTTAATCCCCATACATTACATCATTAGTTTTTGATGTAGTGTTCCATGATTCATTGTTTGTGCATAACACCCAG